>NC_061107.1:28525788-28710788 GCF_015104395.2 Macrobrachium nipponense | reverse complement strand
AAAGCCCAATGCCAGTGAAGGGCCGTGTCGCCATTCGGGTGTGTAATAAGGCCGGTTGTTCCAGACCGGCTTCCAGGCAGGTCGTTGGTCTTGCTTAAAGAAACTCCTCGCTCTCAGGGAGGGGCGGCTGGTAGTACGAAAGTGTTAGTTTCGTAATTAACTTAGCAACAGGGGAATCTTTTTCTCCCCAGGCCTCAGACAACCAGGAAAGATTGGCATCCATTGACTGGGTACTGAAGCTGAGCTGCGGAGGACAGTTAGATTAAAACTTTTCCTTTGTCCAAAATAGTCATTGGTCGCTGTAGGTCAAATGGATTTATGCCTTCATGAGTGCTGAAGAAAACATCTCGCACACAAATGTTAGTTTTTACAGCCAAGTATTTTTCAGGAATTTGAGTGAAACAGGTACTATTATCTCCATAGTGGAATACACTATATTAATTTATTGGAAGTAGGCAGACGAGAGTTTTCCTATTATATATTACATTCAAGAAACTTAGAAAATTGTGTGCAATACATTTTTAAGTTTACATAATATGGTAAACTTTATAAAAAAAATAGTTTATATTTTTTCGTACTGTGAGGAATTTATTGAGCTCACATTTTCACTATACTCTGGAATAAAAGTGTTAAGTAATGGCGAGCTTCTTGATTGTTCACATTTCTGTATTAGACATTATTCACGTAAGGAGCACGACTGTAAGTGCTATTATTGTTAACCCCATCTGTATTCGCAGAGACACGGAGTAACTCTCTCTCTCTCTCTCTCTCTCTCTCTCTCTCTCTCATCTTCGTTTTAAAGTAAATACTATGGGATTTTTAGAAAAGCTACGTTCCAGAAATTGAATTTCTGTTGTAGTAAAGTGAGGTGGAGATAGGAGAATATTTGGAATTTGTGAGTTGGCCACACTCGTGTTTTTCATGAGTTCATGCAAGTGGGCCATCTACTATCATTCTGTTGTTGACATCTTGGTTTTCTTTGGCAGTGAAGCATTGACTGTGTTCTTCAGTTAAGTAACACAGAGTTTGTTCCCTCTGTTAGTGTCACTGCCAGGATGAGGATGGTAACTCTTCCCTCTAGGGTTCTCGCAGAAAGATATGTTTTGTATTTAAAGCCCACTGGACTGGTTATCATCAGCAAACTCAAATGTATTTTAAATTATTGTTATTGTTTTAGTATTTATTATATCATAGGTTTAAAGTTTATGGTAATTTTAATTTTTTTGTGATTTTGTTTCTAAAGCAATGCTGCTGTTGAAACTTTCAATGGGCGTTTTTTATGTATTTGAGTCGAGTTTAATGATCTTTTTCCATGTTTCAGTTCAATTTTCAAAACCTTTTGGTCATTCTCTCAGGTAGTTTAATGGTATGTGCCCTCTCATGGAGTCAAGGTAATTATTTCCTCACTCCCAGTGTGGAGTTCTGTTGGTGTTAGTGGTGTTTTTGGATTGGTGATATTATTTTTGCACAAAGCCAGAATTCTTGTAATAGATCATCTGGTAATAGAATCAGGCCCCAAGTAGATACAAGGCTTTCATTGTTCATTGTTGCAAGAATAAAACTTAGAACTTTTCTTATTGTATGTAAGTATGTAATTTCATTTTTGCTAATAATTATTCATAAATATTTTGCGTATTGTCACTATGAAGCTCACATCACATCATTGTAGTGTAAGGTATTTTCCAAAGTCCAATCTAGTAAGTTTGTAAGATCATGTATACTCACGAATAAAATGATTAGGAAGGTTTTAATTTTTATGAAGATAAGAGTGTATGGTAAGGTCTTGAAGAAGTTTTGTTTCTGCCAGAGAATTTTTCCTGTGGATGTCCAATGGAGGTTTCTAGATGGGATCATTTATTTTTGAGAAAAATGTTAGGAATCCAAATGTGATTTTAATTGCTTGAGCACTTTTATGTCTCTTTAATTAATAATTTTATTCTCTTTCAGATGAGGCAGAAGATGAAATCCTCAATGGAAAGACCAAACCTGTGGTTAACAACTCGCACAAAAGCTCCGGAGGAGGGGGAGGAGGAGGAGGAAGCAGCAATGGAAGTGGCTTGGTGGCCAAAATCATATTCCTGATTCTTCTCGTTTCATTGTCAATCGTGATTGGACTCATCTTGATAGAACTACGAGGCAAGCAGGGTAGGGCATGGTGTGCTTTGGTTGCAGTGCTTAACATTTCCAATTTGCATCTAATGCCCAAAATGGCATGAATGTGAAATACAGTACTGTAGTAGCTTCCTTAAGGGCTAGTTATTAGAACAACTTTATTTGTCAGTTGGTCATGTGGTAATCTTAAAGTTTGTCAGTATGTACAAATTCAACTTAATTTGAGACAATCATCTCGTTAGATAATAGGGTCCTAAGTTATGAAGAAGCCATTCTGTATTGGATAATTATTTATGTAATTCTGCATTGTATTTAAAAAGAAAGCAGATTTCCATGGTGTATAAGAACATCAACTCATTTTTAGTTCAAGATTTTTCATCACTGTACGCATAGTTGTCGAATATCAAAAACTTCATTATGTAAACCATTTGGTATGAAAAAACCATACAGAATGTGTTGTCACCATGTCTGGTTTCCTTACCAGATGTAATCAACTGAATGTGAAAAGTTATCCTCTTGACAACATAGCCATAAAATATACATACAGTGGTCCCCCCATATTCGCGGGGGATGCGTACAAGACCCCACCCGTGAATATTTAGAACCCACAAATACTTGGAACCCCTATAAAAATGAATTAAACCTCTTATTTTGTTACATAAAACTCGAGAAAACCCTACTACAAATTCTTATACCTGGTTTTTTTAATAGTTTTATCACTAAAAGTGCATTATATGATGAAATTCATAAAAAACCAGGAATTTATGGATATTTATCATAGAAAAATACTGCGAATAATGCGGGGAAATGTTCCAGAGAGAAATCCATGAATGTGTGAGTTCGCCAATCCGGAGAACACACACACACACACACACACACACACATATATATATATATATATATATATATATATATATATATATATATATATATATATATATATATATATATTATATATATATATATATATATATAGATATATATATATATATATATAATATATATATATATATATACATAGATATATATTATATACATATATGACAAACCACTATGTATGGCATTTGTAGACAATGAGAAAGCTTTTGATTCTGTCAAAACTTCAGCAGTAATGAAAGGCCTTCAAATGCAAGGAATAGATGAATCTTATGTTAGAACACTTGAAGATATCTGTACAGGAAGTACAGCAATCCTAAAACTACATAAAAGACTGTGAAAAATTTACGATTTAGAAAGAAGTTAGACAGGGAGACCCCATCTCTCCTAAATTGTTCACAGCGTGTCTAGAGGAAGTTTTTAAGAATTTAGTTGGGATAATATGGGAATTAACATTAATGGAGAATACCTTAACAACTTAAGATTTGCAGATGACAGTTCTACTCAGTGAATCAGATGAGGAATTACAAAGGTTGATAGAAGATCTGAATAGAGAAAGAAACGTAGGACTGAAAATTGATATGAGTACAGTGGACCCCCCATATTCGCGTTCTCCGGATTCGCGGACTCACACATTCATGGATTTCTCTCGGGAACGTTTCCCTGTATTATTCGCGGAAAATTCGCGGTATTTTTCTATGAGAAATATCCACAAATTCCTGGTTTTCGTTATCAATTTCATCATAAAATGCACTTTTTGTGATAAAACTATTAAAAAAACCAAGTATGAAAATTTTTAGTGGTTTTTCTTAAGTTTTAACTAACAAAATAGGCTGTTTTTAGCCTTTTTATAGGGGTTCCAAACATTCGCGGATTCTAACTATTCGCTGGGGGGTCTGGTACGCATCCCCCGCGAATACGGGGGGACCACTGTAAAACTTAAGATAATGGTCAATGAAAATGCAGACTACAAATAAGGGTTATGGACGAACCTCTAAAGATTGTTAATGAATATACGTATTTAGGAAGAGACAGTAAGTGTTCTCCCAGGGCATGAAACCATGAACCGAAATTAAAAGAAGAATAAGCATGGCATGGAGAGCTTTTGGTAAACAAAAAGACATTATGAAAAGTAGAATGCCACTTTCTCTAAATAGAAAAGTATTAAGTCAGATGGTCCTACCAGTATTAACTTATGCATCAGAAACTTGTAGCATTACTAAAGCCTTAGAACATAAGCTAGTTACAGCTCTTAGAACATAAGCTAGTTACAGCTCAAAGAGCTATGGAAAGAATAATGATGGGAATAACACTAAGAGATAGAAGAGCAACATGGATACGAGAGCAAACTAAAGTTGAGGATAATTTAATAGCAAAAAAGAAAAAGAAATGGGCGTAGGCAGGACATATAATGAGAATGTCAGATAATAGGTAGACAAAAAGAATAACAGAATGGTTCCCTAGAGATTAAAAATGAAGCAGGGAAGGAAGAGAAGATGATGGCTTGACGAGCAAAAGAAAATTTACGGCTATAGAATGGTATAGAAAGACCACAAACAGACAAGATTGGAAGGACATGTCTGAGGCGTTTGTCTTCCAGTGGACTAGAAATGGCTGATGATGATGATATATATATTATATATATATATTATTATAGTTATATATATATATATATAATATATAATATATGTATATATTATATATATACTTTAGGTATAGATATATAATATATATATTTATATATCTATTATATATATATATATCTCTATCTATATATCATTATATATGTATAATATATATATATATATATATATATTATATATATACTATATTATAGATATATGAGATATATAGATATATATATATATATATATATATATATAATATATGATCTATTATATATGTATATAATAGTAGATATATATGTATAATAGGAAGATATAATGATATATAGATATATATATATATATATATATATCATATATATTATATGATAGTATTAATATATATATATATATATATATATAATATTATATATATATATATATATATATATATTATTATAATATATATATATTATAATATAATATATATATATGTATATGTATTATATATATATGTATATGTTTAAATATATATGTATATGATAAATACTATATATATATATATATATATATAATATATATAGATAATATAGTATATATAATATATATATATATATATTATATATTATATATATATATGTATATATTATATATCATATATATGTATCTATATATAATATATAATAACTATATATAGATATATATATATATAATATATATATATATATATATATATGTATATGTATATAATTATATAATATATAAGTATATATACACTTTATATATATATATATAATTATATATAATATATATATATTATATATATATTATATAGTATATATATACCACAATATATATATAATAATATATATATATATATATATATATAATATATCTATTATTATTATACACACACATATATTATATATATATATATATATATATATATATATATATATATATATATATATATATATATAATTATATATATGTATCACATAACTTAAAGGTAGATGATTATTCTTTTTCTTAAAATGCCAAATGATTTTTTTACATTGTAGCTATACTCTGGAGTTAATACCCTAACTTTTGATAAGTCAGGAGATGTTCTGATGGTAATGGTAAGGTCTAATTGCCTCTTTCATAGTTGATAGTCAGAATATATGATTTTATTAACACAAATAATTATTATGTTTCTCTGATTAACTAACCATTACATGTGTAAAGCACTCACTTTAGTAATATTAACCCAATGACAAGAGTTGTTAATATATATAACAGGCAGTCCCAGGTTTACGACAGAGGTTCCATTCTTGAGATGCATCGTAAGCCGGAACGTCGTCAAAAATCATAAAAAATCCTAAGAAAACCTTACTTTTAATACTCTGGGTGTATTGAAACTGTGTAAACAGCATTTTTATTGCATTGAACATAAAAAATAAACCTTCAAATATTGATTATTTTGCCTTTATGGATTCATAGTTCTTCCATCGAATTAGCGTTGTAACCCTGGAACGTGCATCGTAAACCTGGAAATAATTTTTGATGAATACAATTGAAAAGCATCGTAACCTTGTAATGTTGTAAGCCGAAACCATCATAAACTGGGACTGCCTGTACTGTAATTGCATATTGGCTATTAACCAGTTGTATTTAGAATTCACTAAAAAAAATGGAATATATAATACATACTTATATTCGTATTGAAGTATGTTTTGTACCCTATTTGTTACACAAAACCTCTCAGTCACGTCTCATTTTATCAAACGGCTTTATTTATTAACTGCTTTATTATTAGTATTCCTTTTTCCTAGGGTAGCTTTGTAGAAGTGATGCACTTTGCTGTTGAATTTCTTGAGTGATTTACAGTTTACTTTAGGCTAGAAAATGTAAAATTACTGTTTCCTGTTATATATCTTGAATGTTCAAGTGTAGGCTGTACTATATACTTCATTTTTGCTTAATCAGATTTTGATATTTATGAGGTGTTCAGACCCTTCAGGACCTAATTAGTAATGTTGGCTACCATATGCATTTAATGGCTCTAATTTTTGTTTTTATTGAAAAACGGGGTGTTCTGATTGATGATTTATTCTTGCTAAATAGCTTTAAGTGATACAGTTTTAACACCAGATTATTATTATTAATGACGTATTGTTAATTTTTTTTTTTCACAGCTGGAATGGAAACTGCATCAGTGGTTCCCAAGGCTGAAGTACAACCAGAACCAGAAATTCCTACTCCGGTAATTTCAGTTTGTCACAAGTCTTAATTTTACTATGCAAAAACATTATACAAAACTCTAATTTTACTTTGTAAAAACAATACAAACCTATTTCATGTATGCAGTACTTTAAGGGGTGGTATCTGTTACCTGAGAATCATCATCAGTGGTTGTGCTAAAATCCCTCTGTGTGGCTTTGACACCAGGGTTTCAATACAAAAAATGCAGGGAGGAGAAAGGTAAGGGTGGTAAGGTGGATTCAAAACCAACTCAACTTCTCAAGCTTTCTTTCTTTCGTTTCCTCACCTCTTTTCTATTCTCCACAACTGAAATCCTGTCCATGAATCGGTTTCGAGTTATGAAAGGTAGGGATTTCATTCTTCTCTTCTCAGTCTCGTTCTCATTCATGATGCTAGTCGATTGAGGATGAATATGCCCTCTGCAGAAATGAAAGTTACTCAAATTAGCAACTTCTCTTCCTTTTCTTGGAGATTCTGCCTCTCTTCCCTTTCCAGGTACCACCTGCATACATACATGTCCTTTTCTTTAGGAACTACTCCCTTTCAAACAACCACTCCAGCCATTTTTATCACCTTCCTGTCAACCTTAATGCTCACCATACTACAGATCGAAGTGCTTGTTATTTCTCTAGCTTTGGTGCTAAACTTCTGACTTGGTTGCTAATTTTTCTTTTGAATTTGCTGTTGGAAAGCATTGTTCTTACAATGATTAGAAACTTCATACAATCATGAAGAGGTTCTTTTATTGGGTCTTCTTCCATCTAAGCTCCTCTTCCAATCTAAGTAGATCCTGGTACTCTCAATTACAGAATGCAGCTTTCATTTTGTTCTTGCACCTTCAGTACAGATAATAGAACCTCTGGATTTTCTGGAACCTCATGGTCTTTCTTCCAGTAAATCGTATGATGAGTTGTTAAATGTTATGATGAGTTGCCACTTGCATTTGCTTTTGTGAAAAGGGCCTTTGCTCTCCCCCATCCTAATCTTGCTTACCCTGATTAATCCCCGTAGGAGGGTAGTGCTGTCAGTGCACCTCATTCGGTGCAATGTAGGCATTACTTAAGGTTCTTTGCAGCGTCCCTTCGGCCCCTAGCTGCAACTACTTTCGTTCCTTTTATTGTACCTCTGTTCATATTCTCTTTCTTCCATCTTATTGTCCACCCTCTCCTAATAGTAATTGTTTCATAGTGCAAATGCAAGATTTTCCTCCTTTAACACCTTTCAAACCCTTTACTGTCTATTTCCATTTCAGCGTTGAGTGGCCTTAATTGCCCCAGTGCTTGGCATAATGCCAAAAGTCTATGCAAATCAAAATCAAACCACCCTGATTAATAACATTTTAACCTTGTCCTCATCATGCCCTGCTTCATTTGATCTTTTTTGGTCTGAATCTGTTAAGGTGTATGGTTTCTTGTTGACTCACTGATCAGCTTTTTTCCCTGCCAGAAACTGTCAAACCCATCTGAGCGCCCCAAAACTATTCCTTATTTCTCCTGCTGGTTAGCAGAATTGTCTTTTTCCAAGAACATACTATGCCTATGAATTTTGGTTCACTTCTGTATAAAAGGCACTGTTTCAGTCTGGTAACTAGATTCCATTGACAGATGACGTCACTTTCAAAGTCATAATAATAATTTGTTCATATGCCAAACAAACCTTCGGTCTTAACATTAGGATAATATACTAGCGCCAAGCTGGAAACCTGTAGAATTAATAACAAGCTTGTGAGATCCAGCGACTATTGGCATTTATACCAGGTCACGGGGTATTGTAGTTCCCAGAATGCGGCGTCTCATGACCCATCAGTTACTTTCCTACCTCCTTTAAGATAGGACGTGATTACTTTCTATCTGTTTTAAAGCTGGTTTAGTTTGCCTGATTTTATTCATATTTTCCTTTTTTCTCTCTCTGGGTGATCTCAGTGTGGGTGTGATCTGCAAGGTGTGTGTACGTTGTGAGATGGAGAATTTTGCTTCACCAGCGGAAATTTCTTTGGGTTCTAGCAAGTGACAAAGGAAATGCCCTGGAGTTGGGGGGGTTCCTTGTTCAAGATTTTTGACTTCGGTGTCTACAGATCCACATCCAGCATGTAGTATGTGCAGAGAAAATGTATGTACTATTACTAATCCTTGTTCAGTTTGTCGTGCTTGGTTGGTAGAACAGTGGATGAAGTTTTATGGGAAGGCCCAGTACAAAAGAAAGGAGACGACGCCATCTTTGGATGACCAAGTGTCATCGGCTTCTTTTGTATCGGCAATACATCAGACTGCTCCATATGATTCGTCACCTGCTTTTTGTTTCCCATACCCCTTCAGTTTCTTCTAGCGATTCGTTATTGGAAACTCCAGGAGGGGTTTTGGGTAATTTTTTTGTCCCAGAATTCGTGGCCAAAACTCAAAACCCATCAGTAGTGGATGGCAGATTAGACTCCTTTTCCATACCTTCTCTGGCATAATTTGTAGACAATGATGCTGAAGAAATGCTTCTGTGTCTTGTCAGAGTACTAAGAGCGTACTTAAGAAGAATGAGGCATCTCAGGCTGGGGTGCTGAAGGCTTTTTGTAGGTACAGGACAGAACAAAAAGGAAGTGTCCAGGAACACAATATCATTTTGGCTGAGAGAAATGATCATACATGACAGAAGACAGAGGGTCAGATAGCCCTGAGAGAGCTACAGCTCATGACATCAAGGGCTTGAGCCCTTCTTTGGCATTCAAGAGAAATATGTCTGTGGAGAGAATTTTGAAAGCTGGTATTTGGCAATGCCAAACAACTTTCACTTCCTTTTATTTAAAAGATGTTGCCCATAGATCCCTGGACACTTTTTCCTTGGGTCCAGTGGTGGCTGCCCAGCAGGTGGTATAGCTCATCCAGTCTAAGATGAAAGTAGAATGAATGAGATGACTGTTCTTTCTTCTTTACTACTTTTCTAACTACTCCTTTACCTAGAGGCAGTATGAAGGAGAGCACCATCATTAGCTGGAACGGACTTGATGCAGGTGAGGGGGACAGGCATACTGTAAAGATAATCTAGAGTATAGTATGTATACTTTTCAGTAACAACACACTCCTCTCAATAATAGGGAGAGAGTGGGGTGATGATAGATCCAGATACAAGAGACAGGAGTGGTTAATGAGAACAGATAGCTCTCCACTTTCCGTGATGCAATAAACCATGGCATTGTATGAACACCCAGAGAGGGAAACCAATAGATTCTCATATATCTTTGGTTCAAAGGTTAATAGTCCATTGTCTTAGAATACATCTACTATTCGGAAATGGATAAAGGTGGCAAACTCCCAGTCGGTTTTAGAGACTTACCTCCCACCAATAAGTAAGTCTATCCTAATGTTAAGACCGAAGGTTTGTTTCGTATATGAACAAATGACAAATTATTAACCAATTTGTATTTTTCATAGCTAACAAACCTGAGGTCATAACAGATAAGGCCCACCTCTAACCACCCCTCTAACAGTCTAAACTGGGTTGGAAGAGTAACTGATGGGTTGCGAGATGCCAAGGGCATTCTGGGAACTACAATACCCCATGACCTGGTATAGATGCCAATAGTTCTTGGATCTCACAAGTTTGTTATTTATTCTACCGGTTCCCAGCTTGGCGCTAATATTATCATAATGTTAAGACCTCAGGTTTGTTAGTTATGAAAAATACAAATTGGTTAAAAATTTGTCATGTTTTCAGTAAAAATGGATTACATACTTCTACTCTTATTCAGATACTTTCATCAGCAGTTGATTACTTTTACATTTTGATTAACAATGGATTACTTTCAAACAACAGGGGGTTTGCTTCTCTTCTTCTTTCCCACTGTTATCCCTACATTAAGGGGTTAGTTGCCTGATGTGCCTTCTCCACAGCCTTCTATCAAAGGCATCATCCTCCACCAAATCTCTTCCATATCATCCTTCACATTATCTCGCCATGTATTTCTCTCTCTCCCTCCTAATCATCTTCCTCTAACAGGTTCCTCCCAAGCCTTCTTCACTTCCTACTCATCTATCCTCAACGCATACCCATACCATCTCAATCATGCCTCTCTTTATCACCTCTGTAATCTTTACTAAACCTGCCCCTCTTCTTATTTCATCATTTTCCAATCTCGAGTAGCGATATTCCCGTAATCCACCTCAGCATTTTCATCTCTGTCCTCTCAAGCTTTACTTCCTCTTTTCTTCTTAGAGCCTATGTTACCAATCCATACATGAACATTGGTCTTATCACTGTACTGTAGAACTTGACTTTTAAGCTTGATCGGCATTTTCTTATCACATACTACTCCAGTTACCTCTCTCCACTTCCCCCACACAGCTTTTATCCTTCTGTCAACTTCAGTCTCACATCCTCCCTCTTGGCTTAAAGTAGATCCTAAATATTAAAACTTTTCCACCTGTTTTGTAATCGAGCCTCTTCTTTCTTTTATTATTATTCTGCCCCTATCTTCCCTACTGCTCACCAAAACCTCTTGTTTTACTCACATTCACCTTTAAGCCACACCTCTCCCAAGACTCCTGCCACTCACCAACCCTGCTCTGTAGGCCTTCCTCATTTTCAGCAGTAATCACCAGATCATTGGTGTACAACAATTCCCACAGCTCTTCATTCCTGATCTCTTCACTTGAACACATCCATGACCAGCACAAACAAAAATGGGCTTAATGTTCCATGACCAGCACAAACAAAAATGGGGTTAATGTTGACCCCTGATGTAATCCAATTCAAAACTCTGAGCCATCTGCAATATATAATCCTCATCCTCATTTCTAATTCCAAACCCAAGGCCTCCATTCACCTCCTCATACCCATTTCTTCTTCGTCTCACCCTGCCATTCATATTGGCTCCTATTATTAGTTTCTCCTCCTCTTTCCCTGTTCTAATGATAGGCTCAAATGCTTGTCTAATTAATTCTTTCTCATGCTCTTGGTAACTCATGTGAGGAGCATATGCTGATATATTTACTACTTTGTCCCCTTTTGTTATTCAAATCTTTAAAAGCCTATCATTTACTCTCTTTACTTCTACCACTTTTTCCTTCTAGCTGTTACTACCATAATTACAACTCCATTTCTTCCCTCTCGTGACCTGCTGTAATAGAGCTTCTACAGACACAATTAGTACTTAATTAACTTTAGATTGTTTTTACATTATAGATGATAGAGAATTTCCCCTACAACAATACAGAATTTCAGTAACATCTTCCCATTAATGGAAAGTTGAACTGTGGAAGGACAATTACTGTTTCCTTTTGTTACTTTTCACTTTATTTTACTTCTGCCTTTCTGAACTGGTAGATTTCTCTGATTTCCCTTACACTCCTATTCTCAACTATATTTAGTACTTAACTTTTTGTTACTTTGTGGTGGTTCTTTCATTGTTGTTCAGTGATATGTTGATTTCCAAACATTTGGTGTTAGCTAAGGTTAAAGCTTAGTTTGGTGGAAAGGTTATGTCCGCCAGGTTCCATGAATTGAGGTATTGAGGTCTGAATGTCTTCTTTACAGGCTACTCTCAAAGTAACAGTCCAAGATCTGGACTTCAGGAACATCACCACTTTTATGTAATTCAACACATGGGTTCTCAAGTCTCATTGTAGTACTTTGGCCAACATCTGGTATTGTCTTTTCTTACTTTATTACTCAAGGCTTGTGTAAGGGGGTGCTAATTAGGGTCCAAGAAGAACAGGATTGGTGTTCAATTACAATTTTAAACAATACAGGCCTGTGGGAGATATAAGTGCTTGATTGTTTAGATCTTCTGGCACATCCCTTGTAGTTGGGTCTAAGCATCTTGATGCTATTGTGTCTTATAGTTACTGGTGTGGGGATATTGGAATATGTCAACTTGTGTGACTCTTGGAGAAAGCTTCTGCAGGTGGCAACTGTTTGTCTTACTTGCTACATTTAAGGGGGGCGGCCGGCCAATGCCATTTTTTAAGGACAGGACTTTGACATTCATACCACTTAATAAGGTGTGGGACATCTCCTAACTGTATATGATTTTTGCCTCTGACCTTCGGTTTAGTGATGCCAGGGCGATTTATCCTGAAAATAACCATTTTTCCAATTCTAGCTCCTCCCTTGATATTTAATATTAAGACCTGGGATTACTACTATATATAGACCTCTAAGTCTTACGACACTGGAGAAGCCCCCTCCTTGGGAGTCAATGCTTCCTCCCAAGGCGACTTTATAGCCTCATCAACTCTTCACGTCGCTCAGCCTTCGCCTCAGCCAGGGCTTTTTTCTCTTCTGCAGAGTTGGACCACTTCGTGAAGAGTTTGTTCAAAGTGTTCAATTTCGTGGACTGGACAATGGGATTTCTCGTTAAGAAGATCGAGAACACCACAGGGTTAGCTGACTCTCTTTCTGCAGATCTTCTGAGGAAGCTTTCATGTGCAGATAAAGCTGTTCGAGACGGTTCTGCAGAACTTGTGTCTCTCTTCACCTTCGGGCTCCTGAAGAAGAGGGATCTTTGGTGCTAGTTTGTTTCACGAGGGGCTATGCCTTCACAGAAGTCAGCCTTGCTTTTTGCACCTCTGGACTCCCATCTCTTCCCACAGGCCATTATAGAGCAGATTGCTTAAGATCTGCAGAAGAAGTCTACCCAGGATCTGACGCCGCAGTCTTCCCAAGCCTTCCTTGTCGGCGCCCTTTCGTCCAAAGTTTGCTCTCCGCTCCAGCAGCACCTCTTTAATGGGAAGAGAACTCAGTCTCATCTAAGACCTTGCTCCAACCTACGCTTCCAGTCCAAGTCCCTCAAGAAACACTGCCTCCAAGCCCCAACCTAAGAAGTGAGCCAGAAATCGTTTGTGCCCTAGTGGGAGCCAGGCTTCTCAAGTTCATGGAGAAATGGGCTTGCAGAGGAGCAAAGCCATGAAATACCAGGGTCTTAAAGGAGGTCTACTGCATATTGTTTTTGGAGACCCCTCCTTTAGTCTCCTCTCCTTTCACATTGATGTCATACTCGAGAGGCTCAGAAAGGCATGTAACCCTTTCAAAGGAAGTATTCTCCCTGAAGAACACCATAGAAGTAGTAGTATACATCCACTCTCAGGGTTTTTACAATCGCCTGTTTGTAGTTCCCAAGACATCGGGGCTGGAGACTGGTACTGAAAGTAAGCGCCCTCAATCGCTTCTTAGAAAAGACCAAGTTCAAGATAGAAATGAGCCAGTCAGCAGTCATGATCTCCATTCATCCGGGCAATTGGATGATCACTCTTGATGAGCAAAACACGTATTTTCACAGCTCTGTTCATCCAATGTCCAGGAAGTACCTCAGGTTCATCTTCCAAAGAAAGGTCTTTCAATTTTGGTCCCTCTGCTTTGGCCTCTCCATGGCCCCTCAAGTGTTCTCTCAAGTTCTCTCTCCTCTTGCCAAATGGCTTCACCTAGTAGGTCTCAACATCAGCCTTTATTTGGACGACTTTCTTTTTCCCTCTCCATCGAAGGAACAGTGCACGAAGGACCTTCAGACAACGCTTCATCTCTCCCAAGAATTGGGAATCCTTCTAAATATTCATGAGCTCCAGTTGGTTCCATCTCAGAAGTTTCTTTTTTTGGGGATGATTCTCAACTCTCAGACTTCTCAGGTTTTGCTGTCCCCCAAGAGAATCAAAAACTACTCTCTCTCTCTCGTCGTGCTCAGCCCTGCAGTGGATGAGCCTTTTAGGAACGCCTTCTTCAGTCGAAACCTTCATTCCTCTTGGCAGGATACACACAAGAAATCTCCAATTCTTCATCAAAGCCAACTGGGACAGGAAGACTCAACCAGACTCGACAGTCTTTACCATCACACAGTAGATAAAGTCCAATCTCAAGTGGTGGCTCCCAGAGAGATTTTTCAAGGGGAGATCCCTTCTTCCTCCCAATTCCGATCTAGAATTTTACTTGGACACCTTGGATCTAGGCTTGGGAACCCTCCTAGGAACTCTGGAGGTATCTGAGACATCGTCTTCAGAAAAAAACAAAGCTTCACATCAATGTCAAGGCATTGAAGGCCATTCATCTAGGATTACATCATTTCTCCTCATGTGTGCAAAAAGACGGTGGCTGTACATGCAGTCAACACTGCCCTGTTTTATATCAGGAAACAGGGGGCACACACTCGTTTTCCCTCTATCAAATGGCAAAAGTGCTGCTGCTTTGGGCTCATCAGAATCAACAGACACTCGCCAACCGTTTCATTCAGGGGAAATTAAATGTCCTGGTGGACGAGCTGAGTTGTAGGAGACAAGGCCATCTTACTGAATGGACTCTGGACGACAGGATTTGCACCAACCTGTGGAGATTTTGGGGCAGACCCCTCATAGATTTATTTGCAACCTCAAGGACCAACTGCTTTCCTCTTTTGCTCCCCAGCCCCGGATCCTCTGCTGCGGGCAACAGATGCCCTACTGATTGACTGGTTGGGCCTGGATCTCTACACCTTCCCTCTCTTCAGCTCTCAGGGAAGTTCTGAAAAAGTTCACATCTTGAAGCAATGTGTCAATGACTCTCGTGGCTCCGTTCTGGCCCACGAAGGAATGGTTCTCAGACCTTCGGCTTCTTCTGGTATACTTCCTGCGACTGTTCCCCCAAAGACTGTGGCTACTCAGACAACCGCTTTTCTAGAGATACCACCAGGTGTTATCCATGCTCACTCTGACAGGCTTCAGACTGTCAGGTAACTAGTCAGAGCAAAGGGATTTTCAAGAGCAGGTGCACAGGCTATTGCAAAGTGCAGATGCCTGTCTACTTGCAACGTCTACTAGTCAAAGAGGGCAATCTTCTGTAGATAGTGCCTCAGACATCACATATGGTCTTCTAAGACATCTGTAGCCCAGATTGCGGATTTTCTCCTCTACTTAAGGACTTCTAAGAAACTTTAATCATCCACGAATAAAGGTTACCGGACCATGCTTTCCTCTGTTTTTAAGGATCATAATCTGAATCTTTCAACTAACCAAGATCTTCATGATCTCCTGAAGTCTTTTGACACATCCGAACAGAAGAAGTCGGCAGTGGTTTCTTGGAACTTGGAACTTAAGTGGTTTGCAGGCCCTCCCTTCGAGCACAGTGGTTTGCAGGCCCTCCCTTCGAGCACATCAAGTCTGCCTCCCTCATGAACCTTATGCATAAAATGCTATTCCTAGTAGCCTTGGCCACAGCTAAACGCCAGAGCAAGTTACACACTATAGACAGAAGAGTCGGATTCTCCCAAGGTGACGTAGTCACCATGGCTTCGCTCTTGTCACATAAAGAAGTTGATGGATATCCTTGGCCCGGACAAGTAAGAAAGAGTCTTTTGCCTGGGCAGAGCATTGAGATGCTACCTTGATAGAACGGAGAAGATCAGGGGACCTTCGAGCAACCTCTGGTGTTCTGTCAAGAAACCCTTTCATCCGCTTCAAACTCCCTATTGCTCTTCATCAAGAGACCTGATATCCAAAGCTTATTCCTGGATACAGGAGAACTCGTTCCCAGTCCTCAAAGTCAAAGCAATTGCTACCTCTTTCACCTTCAAGCATAACTTGTCACTTTCTGCAATCCTTGAATCAACTTATTGGAGGTGTAACATTATTTGAAAGAAATAGCAGCAGTGTTTGAAAATTGCAGTACCCTTGGTCCGTTGTCGGTGGCTAGCATGGTTTTGGGTGCCGAAGCATAGGAGAGAAATCTGTCCTCTATCTCTCCTCCTTGTGTGTAAGAATGTCGAGTTTTGGGGAGACTGGGAGTACTTGGAGGACCCACCAATTCATTGGTAGGTTAGTTTTATTTTATCATTTGTTGGTTGCTGACAGGTAGTTCTCTGATCTTATTGTTTTGGCACTGTGGCCAGGACAAGGGCATATATCCTTTGTATAACGTCTTGTCAGTGATCAGGCAGCTCACCTTTACAAGAGTTTGACTGATGTAGAGGCAACTCCTTGCCCATGGCCGTGCCACTACTGGATCAGATGAGCACCACCGGAGGCAGCATCTCCTGCTGTAGCGCTCTTATCAGCTAAGCAGCGTTGAACACTTAGTGTTAGCCATTCATCTAGTTCAGCAATAACACTTTGTAATGCATTTAATTAGTCTAGTCCATTTATCCTAACCCCCTTGCAATGTGGGATTCAGCTAAGTAATTACTTTGTAAGTTACTTATATAAAAATTATATTTTTATAATAAAATTAAATTTTACAAATATACTTACCAAGTAATTACTAAATCAGAGCCTGCCCTCCTCCCCTCTGTTTTTCATGGACTTTACAGCAATAGACAAGAATGACATCATTGGCTTCAATCGCTCACTAGCTCCCTGTTGCAGTGGGCGGGGCCTGTCACTCCCACATTGCAACAGTCACTTGTTCGTAAATTTTTGTATTTACGATGCCATGCGAGCATAATTGTTAGCTAAGTAGTAATTACTTGGTAAGTATATTTATAAAGCTTCATTTTACTATAAAAATATGTTTGTTAGGCATTTGTAGTGGCATAAACCTGAATTATACCTCCAGTATCCATTCCAATATCTACAGTATATTTTTCAAGCTGCATTAACTGTCAGAATTGTCACTTGTCAATTTTGTCCCTTATATTTTATAAGACTTTAAGGTGCTATTGGGCAGTTCCCTTATCTTATTCACTGCTATTTGAAATAATGAAATAAAATTCTGGGAGTGTGCAATATTTTTGTGGTATTTCAAGATATGATATTTTTGTGATATTTCATGATGTCTACGCATGATTTTTTTTTGTATTTAAAATTTTCAGATAGTTTCCACTGTACTGTCATAACTTAATAACCAGAATAAAGACATTTTTATTAACCCCAGGTTTTGTGTTATTAATTGTTTTACATATACTGAAAATTAGATTTAAACAAATATCTTAACACTTTAAAGAACAGTTATTAAGATTTATCACAGTTTTTATACAAGGACTGCTACAATTTGTAATCTTTGGTACTGTATGACTTAATTTTCAGAGCTTACATGTTGAAGAGCCAGGTCCAGAGCCCCCATCTGTGTCAGAACCTGAAATAGAAGATGACTTTGAACCCCTGGAAGCAACACCGCCTCTAGAAGAATATATCAGAGTGGTAGAAAAGGAAGAGGAACCTGTTGAAGAGGAAGTGGTTGAGGTTGTAGAAGACATTCCAGTGGAAATTGTTGAGGAGGTAGTTGAGGAAGCAGTTGCTCCCCTAGAAGATAGTGAAGCTGTTGAGGAAGTTGAAACAGAAGAGGAAGCTGCTCCTGTAGAGATTGAAGAACCAGCTCCTGTAGAAGAAGCTGAAGAACCTGCACCTGTTGAAGAGACTGTTTCAGAGGAAGTGGAATCCCCAGCTGCTGTAGAAGAAGTGGAAGAGCCAGCAGCTGTAGAGGATGTAGAAGAGCAGGCTGTTCCAGAGGAAGTGGAAGAACCAGCAGCTATTGAGGAGGTAGAAGAGCTGCCGCCAGTAGAAGTGGAAGAACCAGTTGCTGTTGAAGCAGAAGTACATGCTATTGAGGAATTGGAAGAGCCAGCTGTTGCTGTGGAAGAAATTGAAGAACCAGTTGTCACAGAAGAAAAACCAGCTGCTGAGGAAGAGGTAGTAGAAGAGCCAGCTGTTGCAGAAGCATTAGTAGAAGAACCAGCTGCTACAGAAGAGGTAGTGGAAGCTCCAGCTGATGTTGTAGAAGTGGAAGAGCCAGCTCCTGTGGAGGAAGTAGATGAACCAGTTGCTGAATTAGAAGAACCAGTTGTTGAAGTAGAAGAACCAGTTGCTGAAGTAGAAGAGCCAGTTGTTGAAGAAGTAGAAGAACCAGCTGGTGTACCAGAAGTAGCAGCTCCTGTAGAGGAATCACCAGCTGTCCCAGTTGAAGAAGAACCTGTTCAAGTTGAGGAGGTGGCAGAAGAGCCAGTAATATCTGAAACAGTAGAGGAGGTTCAAGCTCCCTTAGAAGTCAAAGAAGAAATTGAAGAGGAGGAGGACCCAGAAGATGATGAAGATAAGGACGATGAGGAGATAGATGAACCAAAAATAGTTTTACCACCCCCAGAAGAAGATGATGATGAAGACTGGTCTCAATATGGCAGGGAAGGTGGAGCAGAGGATTTGGCACAAGCTTACCTACGAGTTGAATCTTTAGCAGAGGAGGTGCTGCGCCTTGACCCTGAAAACTCTATGGTTAACCATGTGGCTCCTCATTTATCTGGGGTGCTGAAAGCAATGGAAGAGGGACACACAGAAGGCATCCTTGACACTCTGAATCACATTCAGATTATACTTGAAGATGTAAAAAATCGTATTGGAGACGTGAGTATACATTGAGATTCTTTTCTAGAGTTTGTGAAGAATGGATTCCATAGAATTTTCTATGCATTGCATGAGACATTTTAGAGATTTTATGTATGTCTAATTAATGAATATCAACTTTGAATATACCCATTTGTGATGTAAAGTAGTCAGATTTGAAATAATGAAAGTAGGCATTAGAATTAGATTATTTTCAAGAGGGTGGGTGCTGTATTGTTACTTGAAGTTCATCCATTTGTTTTGTCAATTTGATTTTAAATTGGTTTATATTTTCATAATGACTGGCAGTCAGTAGATAATAAAGTTGAATTTTGCTCCCTTCTTATTTGGCTTGTTTACTAAATATCTAATCTGCTCGTTTGCTTGGCTGTGAACAATGATTAACCAATTACATTAATTTACATATTGAAGGTATAACAATAACAAGTAGGTTAATACATCTGTAATTAAGGTATAACAATAGCAAGTAGGTTAATACATCTGTACTCCTTAAATTTGTAAATGATCAGGGTTCTTTCAGTACAGTAGTTGCTTAGACATTAACATAGAGGTGTAACTGTTTTAGATTATGACTTGGGTTGTCTTTGCTGATAGCAAGACTAGAATGTGACATCATCTGCTTTAAGAATGCAACAACATAGAAATTAACAGGTATTAAAACGTTTTGTGCAATAGTCTTTTGATATGGAGATACTATTTTGGAGGATCATTTTCAACCACTTTTTTCCAAATCAACAGTTCCTGCTTTTATTAGGATCTAATAATTTCTTCTTATTTTCTTTATGGTAAAACATAGCATTCTCTGATATTAAAACTATTATTAGGAAAATTGCAAAATGTTTGTAATTCCCATTGAGGTGTGTAATTTCAAATGTTTTCTGAAGTAAGATCATTGTAAATGTATAGCAAGTTTATTCAGGTAACAATGAGGATGATTAGTGTCAGGTGTTGTTAGCAAAAAAGTTTTTTAAAAATTATATTTTTCACTCAGGCCTATTATTGTAATTATAAATAGCCATCATTTGTGGTCTTTAAATGTCTAGGTACGTCAATTTCCCTTGAAAGAAAATTATAGTAATCACTGAGCATTTTGTATGTATGGGTCAGATACATGGTGCTACACCTTAATGCATACAGATGTGCTAAAGTACTGACACACATTTTAGGAAAGGACTGTACATTCAAGGAACCTAAAATTAACGAGCAGGTGAAAATGAGTGATGATTGCACAACCAGGACAGAAAGGCATTGCCATTACTAAATGAGGTTATACGTACAAACTTTCTTACAGCTTGCATACTTCTTCCATTGGTCTTTCCTTAAGAATATACTAGTGAGTTGGTGAATAACAGTTTCATTTGCAATTTACTTAATTATTTACTTTATTTAGGGAAGTCTTCCCACTGTAAGTAGTAGGTGATATTTTCCATCATAAGTATAAGCAGGTTTTGGAAATGGTAGCTCGACATAAAGGTTTGTTCTGACACCGTATACTTACCTCAAACTACTTTTAATAGGAGAATCCTCAGATGTCAATCCCGGTACAAACAAGAAAAATTATGTTATCCATTACACACCAAGCCACTGAGGCAGCAGGATACATGCCCCGAGGTTCAATGGCCATGCGACCCAAGTCCCAGGTTGTCGGTGCTTTCCTGGTTACTGACCCATTCGCACGTGTCAGTGCTTCTCCTCGTTAGCTGTTGACCCCCACTCTTTGTGCTCCAAGTGTCGTGGCAGGCCATGCTCGCATGAGTCCATGTGCAGCAAGAGCGTGATTTGGTCCCCCTTTTAGTGGGTGATGGTTTCCACCAAGAGGAAGAAATCAAAGAAATACAAGTCCCCTTCGAAGAAGTCACGTTCGGCGGAACCCTTGTCAGCCAGGCCATCACCACCAGCTTCCCTCCTGAAGTCTTCCCCTGTCCGTGCTCAGTGCAGGAACCAAGGTGAGTCTGTTTCCAGGTCTCTGCCCATTGCAGAGCCCAAAGAGTCTGTGTCTGCCTTTACAGGTGTTTGTTCTGCCCAGAGACGACGAGATCCTGAAGGCAGTGTGGGACCGCTCCCACCTTCAGGGCACTCCGTCAGCCGAGATGCTGTCCTCATTGCTTCGCCTAGCTAGCGCAGCTCACCCCGGTCGGGGTGGCCTCCAGGTTGTCCTCCGCCTCATTGGGGCCCCTGTTCACCTCTCCGGATGCGCATGGCTTTCCTCGGAAGTAGCAGGAGCTGACTAGTTCTTCAGAGTGCCAGACCAGGTCTTGGAGCAGCACCCCTCGCACCCCATTCAGATCCCCACTAAGAGATGACAAGTTCCAGTGCTGGGGAATGACCCTGCACCTTCCCTTGGACGTAACTGATCGGCAGACCGGGCTGCTTCCCCAAGGTGGGGCGCCACCGGTGGAAGTAGCTCCAGCCCAGGTTAGGCTTCAGGCCCTAGCGGCCTCCCCCCGGGCGGGGAGCAGTAGGAGTAGGAAGAACACCAAGAGGAGGCTTCCTTCCTCCGAGGAATATTCTTCCTTGGACTCTTCGTCCTCAAATGAGACCTCCCGTAGGAGGAGAGTGAAGAGGGGGTGCCATGCTAGGAGTCGAGCGAGTTCAGCCTCCTCCTCCCCATGCCTATGGTCCTGGTGGTGCCTGCCTCTGTACCGGCGTTTCCCATGCTGGCCACTCGTCCCGGGCAGGCCCCATTGCTTGGTGACCTTCTCCTCCATCTGCCCAGCGGATCGTGGTGCAGGCCGTGGCCAGTGGGAATCCCACAATGGCCCCACTGGGTAGACCCAAGACCCCACTCCTAACAGAGCTCCTGTTGCCACCGGTGGCCCCCGGATGGAGCCGCCCTCCTTCTCCGGCTTACACCCAGCCGCCTGCGTCGGCTCCCTCTTGGCTCTTGGAGGACTCCAGAGCACCTTGGAAGGGCAAGACGCTACCGACAAAGGCTCGACCTATAGGTGGGTCCTGGCCCTGATTAGAACTAAGAACTGCCCGGCGGACCTGATCCCCTTCCCCCGTTACCAAGATGTCCTCCTCGGTGGACTTCCTTATGGGAGGCCCGAAGGAGACCAAGCCTTCCTTGAGCCTTCCCCCGGCGGGGAGCACAGCTCAGGCCCTTGCCCAAGTAGACGAAGTGATAGCGGGTCCGAAGAACTCACTGCAGTGCCACGGGTCTCTTAAGCTCCTCCCAGTGGCTAAGGCCAAACAGAGGAGGTTTTATACTCCCGAGGGGTTCTCTTCTGCCCCCAAGTCCGTTAAGTGTACTATCACCTCTCTCACCCCAGACCTTTCGGAGGAGAGACACTTAGCTGGGTTGGTCTCCTCCATGCAGCAGGAGGCCATGGGAATGGATACCACGGCTTGGGCTGCCGTCCACGCAGCTTTCTGGCTCAACCTATGGGCCAATGCAGTGGCCAGGTTCGCCATCGAGCACAATTTACAGGACGAGGCCAAGTTGGCCCAATTTAAGGAACTGGTCCTGTCCAGGGCGAAGACAATTAATTACCTCACGACACAGTCAATAACCCAGTGGGCCAACTGGGTCCTCTGGAGGAGGGACACAGTTCTGACCAGACTTCTCAGAAGGCTTCTGGACAAGGAAGCCAAGGTCCTGAGGAATGCCCCAATCCCTATCATGTAGGCACAGACCTTTGGCCGCCTCTTCCGCCACAGGTGGGTTGCCTCTCGAATCATTGGTGGAACTGGGAGGGTTACGGAGCCGCCGACACCTGGACAATCCAAGTCCTCAGGGATGGCTACCAGATACCCTTCCGGGATGTGAAGTCTACCCTGATGGGAACTAGAGGTCAGCACACCCCAGCCCCAGGACCCCCTGGTCATTGCTGGAGAAGGGAGCCCTCCAACAGATGGGGGAAAACTCCCCCGGGTTCTTCAGCCGCCTCTTCCTGGTGGAAAAGTCTTCAGGAGGCTGGAGACCAGCCATAGACATCTGTCCTCAATACGTTTGTCCTGAAAACGCCCTTCAAGATGGAGACTCCGAGGTTGGTCCTGGTGGCCTCGAGGGAAGGGGACTTTATGTTGTCCTGGACCTCAAGGATGTGTATTTTCGGATCCCAGTGCACCCATCCAGTAGGAAATACTTACGGATCAGGTGGGAAGACAAGACATACCAGTTCAGGACCCTCTTGTTTTGGCCTTTCCACAGCACTGCAGGTGTTCACCAGGGTGTTCTCCCTTGTGTCAAGTTGGGCACACAAGCGGGGAATCCATCTCCTGTGGTACCTGGATGACTGGTTGCTGCTTTCCTCCTCAAGGGAAATCTTGTAGAAGCAGAAGGACAAACTCCTGGCCTTTTGCTTGGAACTAGACATCATCTTGAACTGGGAAAAATCACATTTGGTCCCTACCACCAGGATGGTGTACCTGGGGATGGATCCAGACAAAGGTAGCCAGGGCCTTCCCCACAGTGGACAGGCTGGACAACTTACAGCGGATAGCCCTGCCATTCCTTCAGAACTCCCCTCGTCCAGTGAGGGATTAGCAGAGGCTCCTGGGCCATCTAGTCTCCTTGGAGAAGCTAGTTCCCCAAGGAAGGCTAAAACTGAGATCTATTCAATGGAACCTGAAGGAGGACTGGTCACCCTAGGTAGACCCATTGCTGAGTTGTGTCCTACCCTCTCAGGCCATTAGGGAAGCCCTCCAGTGGTGGACCGACTGGACGAACACTCTCCGTGGGTTACCCCGGTCAGATCTCCCCCCGAAGATGCTCCTGTTTACTGACGCATTGAAGGAGAGTGGAGTGCCCATCTGCAGTCGGAGACGAGAGGTGTTGGGAGGGAGCAGGAGAAATCTCTACATATAAACAGGCTGGAATTACTAGCGATCCAGAGGGCCCTGTTGGGGTTTGAACAAAAGATCAGGAACTGGGTGATGGCTCTAATGTGTGACAACGCCACGGTGGTAGCTTACGTCGGGAAGCAGGGTGGTAGCCTACGTCGGGAAGCAGGGTGGGCTTAAGTCTCGTTACCTGTGTGATCTCACAGAGGAAATCCTGGAGTGGGCCACAGGCATTGGCATGACCCTGACAGAAAGGTTCATTCCAGGAAAGAGAAATTCGATCGCTGACGGTCTAAGCAGACGGACTGGTGATAGGGTCAGGGTGGTCTCTGCACCCCGAAGTAGTGAGAGAGCTGATCTAAAAGTGGGGCTCCCCCTCCCCTGAACCTTTTCACTACGAGGCTAAACGCCTTTAAACTCCCAGTGTTCTGCTTCCTGGTGCCCGACCCAGCAGCAGCAATGGAGGACGCATTCCAACACCCATGAGATGGTATGGGATGGGATGGACGCATACGCGTTCCCGCCCTTCGGAGTGATCAGGCAGGTTCTAAACCGGCTAAGGAAGTCTAAGGGTGCTCAGCTGACTCTGGTAGCTCCCATGTGGCCAGACAGGGAATGGTTCTTGGACCCCCAGGACTTAGCAGTACAAGGCCCCTGGAAACTACCTCTCAGACCAGACCTTCTAAGGCGGCCACACTTCGAGAGATACCACAAAGATCTCCAGGCTCTATCCCTTCATGGGTGGAGACTATCGAGTGGCTGCTGAGTAGGGAAGGCTTCTCTCAGGGAGCAGCCTCCCAGATGTTGGGGTACCTAAGGAAGTCTTCGACGGCTGTTTATCAAGCTAAATGGGCTGCCTTCGGCCACTGGTGCAGGGAGAGAGACCTGAAGCCCCTGTAAGCCAGGATTCCCCAGATTGCGGACTTCCTTGTACACTTGAGACTCGATAACGGCCTCTTGGTCACAGCTATGAAGGGGGCCAGGGCCACCCTAGGCCAAGTCTTCCTCCTGAAGGGCTTGTACATAGGGAACTCCAGGCACCTCTTAATGTTGATCAAGAGTTTTGAGCAAGCATGTCTCCTGAATGACTTGCGAGCTCCTCAGTGGGACGTGGCTAGGATACTGGATTCCTTGAAGAGACCTCCTTTTGAACCCCTTAAGGACATTCTAGATAGGGAGTTGACCCTGAAGGGCATCTTTCTTGTGGCAATGGCATCCTCCAAGAGTGTAGAAGAACTGCATGGATTGGCTAACAAGGTCTTCCACTTGAAAGGATGGAAGGATCTCACCTTTCGATATGCGCCCTCCTTCGTGGCTAAGACCCAGAATCCCGCAGTCCCAGATGCCAGGTTAGAGGAATTCTCGATTCCAGCCATAGCGAGATCAAGGGACCCACAGCATCTTCTCTTAAGTCTGGTCCGGGCAGTAAGGAAGTACCTCAGCGGGACAGCCAAGTTCAGGCCAGGTATTAGAAACCTTTTTGTGTCCACTGCTGGGAGAAGAAGGCGGTCTCGAGGAACACCATCTCTTTCTGGCTAAGGAGACAATCATGAGGCCCTACAGAGGATTGGGCAAGCCTCCCCCCCCAAGAGCACCAGACCCCACAAGATCAGGGTCATTGGCACTTCCCGAGGCTTTTCAAAGAACCTGGCAGTCAACCAGGTCCTGAGGGCCGGAGTTTGGAACAGATAGTCCACATTCACGGCTCACTATCTACAGGATATCTCCCGAAAATTCCTCGACTTGTTCGCGATTGGGCCGGTGGTGGCTCCCCAGCAATAGATCTGAACCCTCACCTGGCATGGGGACTCCAGAGGGTGTAAGTGGCTGTATGAATGTGTATCCCCTTCCCCCCTACCTTACCTTTCTCCCTGGGTTTATCTGCAAGATATATTGGATCCTCCAAACCTTCAGGTAAGACTGAGTGTGTACGAATTAGATTAGACGGAACAAACCCTTACCTTATTAATATGTGTGTATCCGGTATCCCCTCTCCCATACCAGCCAGCGGTGTAGACAGGGCCCCTTCCCAGCCCCACGCATTTCTAACGAGCAGGGCAGGGACTTCAACGTTTGCTCCCGTAGACTACTTGGTGCCATGTAAATTCCACCCATAAAAATTTCTCCCAGAAAATTCCACCCACAAAATTTCAACCCAAAAAAGATTTATTTTATAAATGGGAAATAGAAACAGATACTAATGTAAAAAAAAAAAATATCTTTGAATCAGGTGAAAATATAAAAACACAAAATTATAAACATTTTAATGCATTTTAATTAGTTAAAATCATTTCTTAATTCAACCTATATCAGATGATAATATAAACAAAAACATACATAGAATTGTATTCATGCAGATTATATGCTATACCTTTTAAAAATTTGATAATGCGTGATGGTTCATAATTTTCTACAAGATGTATGTCTTTCATTTACAGACTTGTATTTTTTTTTCTCTCTTTAGCTGCGTCTTCACGTCTTAAATGAATCATTTTAGTTTGGGTAAGAGCCTCCTCTTTTTGGAGTGAAGAGCAACAACGTGCCCACAAATTTAGATGGATACTTGTTAGTGACGCTCTTAGAGCACTATTGAAACTCGAGGGAAACACCTTCCTTTAACAACGAAATGGATCGTGAATACCTTGGTCCAGAGATTAGGAGAAGCTTTAAACATTCCATCACAGGACCATATGTCATTTGCTGATAGATCACCCAACCCCTGCTTCCGTTGCAAATATTGAAATAAGGTCCGAGTCCTCTATACCACTATCATACGCTAAGAAAAGTGATCCATCAGGAAGATATTTATAAGAATCTGGAATTTCATATCCTGTGCAAGATGTTGGAGGAGCAGGAATCCCTTAAGTAGTTCGTCTCCAGTTTTGAATATTACAGGAAAGGCAGTAGTACACATTTTGTAGCTGTGATTTTCCATTCTCGTCTAGTGGTTGAGTGGCACCTTCAATTACATCTGTGGTCGATGATCCACATCCTCCATAAACTGTATCATGCATTGCATTCACAGCAACTCGTGCTTCAATAGCTGCTTGTGAAGCGGCATGAGTATGCTTACCTTGAACTACACAGCAATGTAGGCTCATTACAATTACAAGGTGTGTAAATACGAGTCTTGCAGCCTTTATAAAATAGTTCGCATCACCAATATGTTTTTGTTTTTACTGGGTTATCTCTGTGTTTCTTGTATACTTAGTTTTCCTCGTCACAATTTTTTTTTTTTTCACTTGTAATAAATTTAAGGCCATTGTAAATATTCAAAACATAAAATAGGCTTTAATAAGTATACAAAACAAGAAATGGCTCCAGTTATTTTATGAAGGTCTCACCAAGGAAAACCTTAAAGAAGACAACTATTTAAATTAAGTAAACAAAATTTCAAATGCACTTCTGTAAAGATAGTGGTTGGTTTAATGAATATGGTTCTTTAAAGTAATTAGTACCATTATGTAAAGATGGTGGTGGTTTAATGATGATGGTTGTTTAACTATGATGGTTGTTTTACTTAATTAAACAGAAAGAGGAGGAAAAACAGAAAGGAGGAAAGAGGTTGAGGAAGAGAAAATTTTATTAGATAAAATTTTCGTAGAGTGGAATTTTTGTGGGTGGAATTTTTGTGGGTAGAATTTTCTGGGAGGAATTTTTGTGGGTAGAATTTTCTGGGAGGAATTTTCGTGGGTGGAGCTTTATGACCACGGACTACTCTCTTGGGGGTCATGCCTCCCTTAGCTACTCCCCACCTCCAAATGGACAAGTCTCCTATTAAAAGTAGTTTGAGGTAAGTTAACAGCATCGGAACAAATCACAAATTCTTGGTAATTTGTATTTTTTCTAGCTATATTTACCTCAAACTACTTAAGGTTTCAGTCCCTCCCAACCTTCCTCAGGTACCTTAGGGCAAGAGCCTTAGGAGGTGGAAAGCACTGACGACCTGGGTCTTGGGTCACATGGCGATTGACCTTCATGGCATGTATCCTGCCACCTCGGTGGCTTGGTGTGGAAGAGAAAACTGGATTTTTCTGGTCAGTACCGAGATTGACATCCCAGGATTCTCCTATTAAAAGTAGTTTGAGGAAGTATAGCTAGGAAAAATACAAATTACCGAGAATTTGTGATTTTTTAATCATCATCATTATCATGGTAATAGGGTATATAATAGTATTGACAACTTGAATAGTAATATAACTTTTCCATATACTGTAGACTGCTTAGTTAACGGAAAAGTTATTCATAAACTAAACATATGTCTTACACTTCTTTGAGGTAGTACCAGCACCTATTGGAAGAAGGCATTGCCTCATGTTAACAGTTTTAAATTAGGAATTTAGTGTTTTAGTAATTAAACTAATTTTTATTTTATTCACAATGAGTTTTTTTGCCTACGCAAACTTAGATGATGATAGACTTAGAAAAATATCTACCTTCTGATGTTGAAGTAAGGACATGACTGCATTCAACTTCATTGGTAACACTTTTTATAAGTGACAATTATTATTGACAATTGAATAGGTAATTTTTTCTCAGACTTGGAATAATTATTATTCTTGTCACAAGGTGTAATATATACATTTATGCAAGTAAATCTTATTCTTATTAACCCATGGAGTATGCTTATGGAAATAAATAATATGCTTATTAACCCATTTCGAATGCATGCACAAATTTAAGATTTGCAGCTGCCTTATCATGATTCAGTGGTTCATAGGTAAGAAATTGGTCTTTTGGGATGGTTTTTTAATTTTTGTGTTGTCGTCTTCCTTCCTTTCGAATTGAGTGATGATCTGGTTTTTTGTGTGGGTTTTCATTATGAGCTTTTTTTTTTATTTATACCTTTGAATATGTGTTTCTTTATCTTCCTGTAAGTTCCTGCTGAAACCTAGCGTGTGCTACATGTTATCAACTAAAGTGGCATAGGATCACATAATACTACTTAATATGTTTAGTTTCTTATACTTTCAAACCTAGGAAGAATGCTGTAGACTGCTGTCAAGACTGTATGGGATCAGCATGGGAAGGAAATTATGGGTATTGTTTTTGAAGATATTAGTGAATCTTTAGTTGGAAACTTAATTGTTTATGTGAGAGTGAACACCTGTGATGAATTCAGGTATTTAGCATAGGTCGAGAGCTGTTTCAGTTAATTTCAGAATTATTTTTTAAAATCCATGAATTAACCTGATTTGAGAATAATGTAATGCTGTTTCATAACAAACCCATCAATCATAATTTGTCTTAATTTGCGTGATGAATTCCTGACTAATAGTTTTCATTACTGTGATATTTTTGCTTTGTAGTATTTTGTCAATAACTCGTTTGTTGCTGTCTATAATTTGGCCTTTCCTCTCTGTTAATCTTTATAATATTTTTTGGTTGATATCTTGGCCAACCAACCACCTTTAGCATTATTCTGGTTAAATGCCTTTCCTTGCTCTTTTTGTCTCATCAGGTAAGCGATAGTTCATTTTGTTGGGCATTATTTCATTCTCTGTTCTCTGATTGGTTATTGATTTCTTTTTTTTTTTTTTTTACCCTCACAAGATGAGCTAAATGTACATTAATAAAACCTCTAGACTGGGCAAACTTTAAGGTTGACTAGTTAAAATAAATCTCAATGGAAAGACAAAGATATGCAAATGCACATGTATAAAAAAAAATGAAAATTTGTCTGTATCTACCACAGGAAGTTGAAAGTGAATGTTTCCAACTAGAAGATGAGTTTTTCCATCTTCCCAAACTCTTCCCACAGTCATGTCTTCCAGACAAAGTTGGGCAGTTTGTGACTGGCATCAAATTGTCAACCTCTTCCCCTTAAACAAGTTTTTATATCAAACTCTTTAGAGAATGGAGATGAAGGCATCTGTGAGACAGGCCATCAGGATATGATGGACGCTTATTTTCCACTTGCTTATTTACCAGTCAGTACAGGAAATGTTTTTGCTTCATCTGCAAGGAAAGAGTAGATCAGTTTTGTGTTCTGTTCTTTTGTCTGGATAACTGGCTGGTAATTGCAGCACCAGCAGAATCTTTAAGAGAGAAAAATTGCCTTTGTACTAATGAGAATCATCTCATTAGCTTACAAATAAATGAGGTAAAACTCTGTCTTGAAGTTTCCACTTGGTTGATGAAATTATGCATGGAAATGACAGATAGAGACTTGATGTACCCTTTTCAAGACTGACTTTTAAGATTGATGTCAGTTATTCAGAAATTTCTGTAACCTAAGAGTTATTCAGCCATGCTGTGGCGGTTCCTTTTAGGAGTTCTGGCTTCTCAAGATAAGCTTGTTTCACAAAGCTGTTGCCATATTTGGTATCTGCAAGTAAAACTGACATGAATATGGTAGGTGAAAGTCATCTGAAAGTTACTCTGAAATGGCTGCGGTATCCTCTTGTCCTGAATGCCCCAGAATCGTCTCTTTTCAGACTCAAATCAAGGCTGGGGTTCATCTCTGCTAGACTCAAATCAAGATTGGGGACCAATCTCTTCTAGATTCAAATTAAGGTTGGAGGTCCATCTCTTCTAGATTCAAATTAAGGTTGGAGGTCCATCTCTTCTAGATTCAAATTAAGGTTGAAGATTCATCGTTGCTTGACCAAGAGGTAATATGTACATAGTAAGATTCTGACAAAGAATATCTTGTACTTTTTAGAGGTTGAAACTTTACGGCTTAATTTCCTCCATGCAAGGAAGAATCCTGAGAATGATGGCAGACAATACCCTGACCCTCTCTTACCTGAAAGCCCACAAAGACACAGAATCAATCTGTTTGCTGTCTGGCAGTAGACTTATACACCTGGGCTGAAGGCTTATGAGAGAGATTTTGAGCATATTTTTATTTTACAAATTAACAGAGGGGGCTCTTGTCAAGGATGCAATCTCACATTAGCTCCAGCATGGTAATTTTCAAGCCAATTCAGAGTTATCTTAGGAGGAAGCATTGTAAAAGAGTGACTAGAAAATCAGGGCCCTTTTGACTTCCTCCATGTAGGTGTTTACTTGTGGTACCACTGACCAGAATAGGTCGTGCATTACCTCTTGATATAAGGATATATATTTCACCTTCCTGTTCTTCATAATTGTAATCTCTGTTTCATGAAATATTCATGATGCAAATCATTGCTTCAATTTCATGTGCACACTTGGCCCCAGATCGTTTCTGTTCACAAGTAATTGTGTCATCGCTGAGAATAATTTATCTCCTTTGCTTAGTGATTCTGGTTGATTATGATTGGTGGATTTTCCATGTAGCAGTCAAAATGAAGTGTCTTGCTCCCAACCCCCTTGTTCTGGCCATGTAACAAGTCTTCCTTAAAAGAATGAGGTCAGCAAATGTGCAACCTATCACTTCGTGTCTAATTTTCAATGTGTTTATATGAAAAACTTTATTTTACTTTATTAAGTTGCAGTTTTACTGAAGTTTGGTATTTCAGGTTATTTCATGGGTACTAAGTTGAGATTAGGTACAGTACAGTGTTTTATAAATTTAGATATATAAACATCCTTCCTTCTTTAATGGATTATCTTTGGATATTTATCCATGTACGTATTGTACAAAAATTTAGGCTTACAGTCCAGGGCATTTCAAAAATATGCAATAAACAAATTAATTCCAATTTCACACTTCAATATACACTTGACTGAGTATCAAAGATTCTAATTTCCACTCATTAACATAACTTCTGTATCGTTTTATTTCCAATAGCGAACTTGATCTCATGTTTACCAACAGAACAATGTGCAATTGTATCTACTGATTAAAAGTAGACAATCTCAAAAATTTGAGTTTACCTTGATTTTAGAGGTCATATTGAAACACGTGGGTATTATTGTCATGAAAACTTGTTTATTCTGATGAGGCAAATAATTTTTCAGTACATTTTTGGAATCAAGCATAATTGTTGAACTTTAATGAATATCTGTTTATCTAGGCATTAAAGGAAATGAAACTGCAGATACAGCAGCTGATGCTGTTCCTGTCATGATTAGATCATAATACTGTCTAGACTTCCTATTTTGCTTATTAGTAAAGCTTCTGAAAATTCTCTTCAGCTTTTATAAATGGAAGCAAATTATAATCAGAGCATAAATGTGATATTCTGTGTATATTAGAGATAAAGAGAAATTATAAGTTAAAACTGAAGTATTATAATCATGAAAAAGGAAAATAAAGAAAAAATATGCCCTCCTACCAATTTTTGGTTCCTGAACCTGGTTTGCTAGGATTATGTAAAAGACATCTCAACATGTGCAGAATGCATACATAGAATTCCATTTTTTAAAATATAGAATTATAGCCAATTGCTATCTCTCTGGCACTGATCACATGCAGTATGGTATTTTCTCTGTTACTGATGACTATTGCCTCCTGTGTAGAGGAGCTGAGAATTTGTTGTCCAAAGTTCCTGGGGCTCAAGAAATTATGTTGCATTATATTTATTCCACCCATTGAAGAACTGATGGTTAAAAAGAAAAGTTTATCATTACTGTTATATATCCCCATAAATTCTAGACAGTTACATAAAAAATTACAGTTAATCCAAAGAAAAAGCTATTGTCATAAGAAAACTATGGAAGATACAGTAGAGGGTTAAGGCCAGAGACTACTGTTATTCTTAATTCTACAGTTGTATGCATAGCTACCTTGGTGGGCCTGTATGTGCACTGAACCTTAGCGTGAATAGGTTATAATCATAGTAAGGAATGAAGGGTTGACTTGTCTAAAAATAAGGTTGGGGGATTTGTGTATAATTTTAAATTAAGATTGATACGGGCATGTGCGTATTACGTATAGGTATGTGATCCTTTGCCACTTAAAAAAAAAATATGTCTTATGTGTGTGTTTTAATTTTCTAGAGCTTTTTTACTCTTGTGTTTAACCATGTACAATAACAAATATTTTATTACTGTAATTCAGTTTTAAATAATTTTTTTATAATACTGTTTTCTTCTACTTAATTTTACCCTAAGCTGTCAATCTACTGTTCATGGGCTTACAGATAAATATATTTTTTTTTCTATTAAAGATATGCCTGTCTAAATGGGAAACTTAAAATTCTCTTAAATGGAGTTATTGTACTTGGCTTTTGATTTTGTTAGCAAGTTCTTTTTCGTATATATTTCATTTTCTGTTTTTTATTTATTTATTTATTTATTTTTTGCACTAACCAGCCTGCTTTGTGTGCCACACTAACAAAATGTGCCTGCCACTCTGCTGTTTGGTTTTGAATGGTTTGGTTGCTGCTCACAAATTGCATAAGTATCAGGTTTAATTTCATACTGTTGAAGTTGATTTTAATAATTTTTATTGTAGAATAGATTAGCTGTAGTAAAATTTTCCATTAGTCAGTTGATACACTCCTCTACCTAAGTGTTTGATTTTGCAGTTTTCTTTTCTGAACTTTGCATTTGGGCACTTTTTTATCTCCCCCCCCATCTCTCTCTCTCTCTCTCTCTCTCTCGTCTCTCTCTCTCTCTCTCTCTCTCTCACTCTCTCTCTCTCTCTCTCTCTCTCTATTTGTTATGTTAATTCTGTTGTCAGTATTCAGTAGTAATGACTTCCTTTGTCGTCTTGTGAGTTTTGAAATGAAGTTCCAACACCATAATTGTTGCAGTTTCATAAAAAATATCTTAATTCTTCTTTTTTGACCTTACAACATTTTTATATTTAAATTCTTTTTAAACATCATAGAGCTGTACTTTTCGGGGGTGGGGGGGGGGGTGGGGGGGGGGGGAGTGCCTTCAGTGCAACTCACACAGTGCACTGTAGGCATTGCTTAAGGTTCTTTGCAGAGTCCTCTAGACCTCTAGCTGCAACCTCTTTCATTCTTTTTTCTGTAACTTCATATTCTCTTTCTTCTGTCTCACTTTCCACCCTCTAACAATTGTTTCATAGTGCAACTGCAAGGTTTCCTCCTGTTACTCCTTTCAGACTTTCTTAGTGTCCATTTCCTTTTTTGCGCTGAATGCCCTCATAGGTCCCAGCGCTTGGCCTTTGGCCTAAATTCTACAGTCCAATCCAATCTATAGAGCAATACTGAATGCATTTGAGTAATTATTTTGTACTTTAAACATAACCTGCATAGGTAAATGCTTTAAAATGTAAACTTTACTTTAGAGTTAATTGCACTTTTTAAGCTGCTATTGATTTACTGCTTAATATTATTACTTTTCCTATTCTGCATGTTTATTAGTTTTTCTTTGCAATTTGCTTTCCTCTAGTCTCAGAACACTCCTGAACCTGCTGAACCTGAGACACAAATAGATGTGGATGTTCCTTCTGTAGAGGCAGAATTAGAGGCTGCTTCTGCGCCTGTTGTAGAGGCTCCAGTTGAGACAGCTGAGCCAGTGGTAGTGGCCATGCCTGAGTTAGTAGATGAGGCTGTGCCTGAGCCAATAGTAGTGGCTGTGCCTGAGCCAGTATTAGAGGCTGAGCCTGAGTCTGAGCCAGTATTAGAGGCTGAGCCTGAGCCTGAGCCAGTATTAGAGGCTGAGCCTGAGTCTGAGCCAGTATTAGAGGCTGAGCCTGAGCCTGAGCCAGTATTAGAGGCTGAGCCTGAGTCTGAGCCAGTATTAGAGGCTGAGCCTGAGCCTGAGCCAGTAGTAGAGGCTGTGGCCATTCCTTCTGCTGAAGCCTTGGAACCAGTAGCTGAAGGCAATGCTGTTTCTGAGGAAACAGAAGCTGGAGAACCTTCAGCAAAAGCAGAGGTTCCCATTGAAATTTCGCATGGAGCTTCACAATCTATTAATGAAGAGCACCCCATCCCTGTGCAGGAAGAGAAGGAGCGTGCATTCCCTGTCGACAGTGATGTTCCCGAAGATGTTTTGGACAATATTGAGGAGCAGATAGTTCCTCATGAAGAAGCAGCTGCTGTGGAAGAGGAGAATATCCCAATTCCCCCTGTCACTGAAACTGATACTGTCTCCTCCCCTGAAGTGGATGAGAAGAAAGAAGGGGGGGAGCCAGTACCTGTAGAAGAAGTTATCCCTGATCCCATCTACATTCAACCTCTACAGGGAGATAGTGAAACACCTATTGAAGGGACTGCAGATGCCAAAAGTATGTATGGAAAAGCAGATATAACCAGCAACGTAGATTATGAAATTCGTGAAGAATTAGATGCTGCAGAAAAAGTTATATCTAAGGTTAGTGCAAATTCATACAAAGTTTTGATCTGTGGGTGGTATGAGAAGTACCTGATTTGGTAGTTGGTATATGTATGTGTGTGTGTGTGTATATATAGAGAGAAGCTTTATGTTTATAAATATTAAACCGCAAAAACCACTTCATTTCTAATTCAAATTACCTGAGGAATAACTGACACCCGCACTACTAAGTGCATCTGCCCTGCCAGGATTCATACCTATGCATTTTGGGTTCAATACAGAAGTAGACAGTAGATTTATCTATTTGGTTATATTGAGAGTGACGTGATTTTGACTCTACATATTCCTGTCACATTCAGGTTCAATACATAGAACTGAAATTAGTCCATCTTTTCCACCATGATAGGTGATTTCTAAGTTTGTAGCACTTGGATAATTTTGATAGCTTTGTCACTTATACACATGTGACTTTTATTTACACATTGGTTTTTTTATACTCATATATTAAGCCGCAAATACCCCTTAAGACTGAATTCAGTTTAACCTGGGAATAACGTCAGCAAAAGAAATTTATGTGTATATGTCACACTATTTTCTTGAGGAAAGTAATGACCATGTACAGGAAAACAAGTGCTTATTTACATGTTATTTCTGCTTAATTTAAAGGCCACTGTGGACTGATTGGCTGAGGGGCTGGGTTTAGGCCTTAAATTTTACTTGGTAGGCTGGAGCACTGGCTATTCTGCTAGTCAGTTATATTTTCCAGGCATCAGTGTATGATTAGGAGGGAGATGAGTTTGAAAACAAATTGGGAAAGATGGTTTTCTCTCAGTTCAAAGTGCTTTCAGGTAATTAACCCTTAAACGCCGAGCTGGTATTTCCGAAAATGTCTCCTGTATGCCGGCGGCATTCGGGAGTGAGCGCCGAAGCAGAAATTTTTTTTTTTTTTTTTTTCAAAAAATCACAGCACGCTTAGTTTTCAAGATTAAGAGTTCATTTTTGGCTCCTTTTTTTCATTGCCTGAAGTTTAGTATGCAACCATCAGAAATGATGAAAGTATCATTATCATATATAGATATTGGAATATATGACAGCGCGAAAAAAAAATTTCATATATAATTGTATACAAGTCGCGCTGTGAATAAAACAGTTAAAGCTAATGAGTTAATTATTTTTTCATTGTATTGTACACTAAATGGCAATGATTTTGGTATATAAAAAATTGTAAAAAGATCAAAGCAACACAGAGAAAATATTATCACAATATGATGCATGAATTCGTAACGCGATGACGTAAAAAAAAAGTTTTTTTCAAAAATTCACCAAAAATCAAAATATTGTGCTAGAGACTTCCCGTTTGTTGCAAAGTTAAGGTAATAGATTGAATATTACTAGACTGTAAGTGTTGTAGCTCACAATTGCAGTTTTCGACCATTTCGGTCAGGTTAAAGTTGACCGAAGGTCAAATTTTTTCTATTTATTGTTATTTATATGAAAATATTTCAAATCTGATAAAAGCTACAACCATGGGTTGTTTATTGTTGTATTCTACATGAAATTGCGCACACTTTCATATATAAAAAATTATGTAACGGCTAATATAAAATGGTGCAAACATTACAACAATATGACGAAAAAATTTATGATTTTTTCGGAAGTTACCGCACGGATGTAAGGAAAAAGTTTTTTTTCAAAAATTCACTATAAATCAAAATATTTTGCTAGAGACTTCCACTTTGTTACAAAATAAAGGTAAATGATTGAATATTACTAGAATGTTAGTTTTAGCTTACAATTACGTTTTTTTTTACCATTTCTTCGAGTCAAAGTTGACCAAAGGTTGAAATTTTGGCACTTCTCGTTATTTATATGAAAATATTTCAAAGCTGATAAAAGCTACAACCATGGGCTGGTTTTTGTTGTATTCTACATGAAATTGTGCACATTTTCATATATAAAACTCTGTAACAGCTAATATAAAATGGTGCAAAAATTATGTTAAAGTGACAAAATAATTTCTGAGATTTGTCGCTTATGCTTTTTAGTGTGAAAATAAAGAAATTCGCGCATGCATGCCTGGGTAACGCTTGTAAACAAAACAACAGCTTGATCCGTGAACTCCCAGCATCCCTCAAGGTGCGTGATTCAAAAGTTTTCGCCAAGTAGGCCTATAACTATTTTTCCGCAAATTAAAAAAAAAAATTTTTGCGTCGACGTTTCATACATCAATTAAGCACCCAACAGACAATTTTCGTCAGCGTTTAATACGTCCAATAGGTGTTTAAGGGTTAAGGCAGCTATAGTCCTTTTCAGAATTGATTATTTTGAATCTTAGGAACTCTTTTCTCCCATGGACTTGAAGTGGTGTAAGTGGTTTGAGATTCACATATGAGATCACTTGGTTATTTCAGTGAAAGATTTGGGGTTAGCTTTCATCCATATGGCTTTTGAATTGATGTAAAACATTAGTCATTCTAAGTGCCTATTCAGTCAGAGCTGGATTGTTATTATTATTAGTTGTGATGTTTTATTGTAATTAATCATGAGAGATAGTTAGTATGTCTTGGGTATTACATAACATTATAAAATGTCTTGTGCAGCCTTCTCCTTCTCTTGGTAATGGTTATGCTTAAATGTCCTCATAGAAGAGCTTGTTTGGAGGGGAGGTATCATCTTTTTGTTGGTGGTATTGTTTTCCTTGTGTGGTTTATGCAATGTGTGTCTTATGCAATGTTTGATGGCCAGACAATTGGTTTAACAGAAAAGTTGAAGTATAAGATACTATCATCTTTGTAGATATAGGAAACCTCATGAACGATACCAATATTTTTAGCAGCATTAGTTGTTATTTCTTTGCCATGAAGGAAACTTTTTTTTTTTTTTTTTCTTCAAAGTATTACAGTGTCATCAACATCCAGAGTCACTTGAGTACAGTACTACTGTAAAGTGTAAAGTATGTTCAGTGAATCATAAATTGGGATTGTAGCATGAGATAATTTGATTAATGTCCTAGTTTTCATTAATTGAAAGTTATCATTTTACAATGTCCTTTTTTGTTTCATTTACTAACTATGCAGTATATTTATTATTTTAGTTTTGAAGTCTAATCAGGAATAATTACCAACTGCAGTGGTCTAGACATTACCTTAAATTTTAGCTAAGAGCAATTCTTCATGGGGAAATCACACTCAAAGGCTTGTAGGTTTTGAAAATGTGGTAACAAATTGTAATAATTTCATTTACATGAAATGGTTATATACTATTCAGACTTGCTGCTGTACTTCTGACATTTAAGTGTACCCCATGTTTTGATGATGTCTCTCTACTACTGTGTTGTGTTCATTTATTGAAAAGACTTGTTTTGAAATATTGTAGCCCAAAATTTTTTACATTGGACATTTTTTAATTAAAGCTAACCTGAGATGAGAAATGACAAAATTTTAATCAATGAGGAATTTAGCTGCCATGTAAATGACTATGTGAATAAGTATATTCTCCCTCTTCATCATTGAAGTTGATATTTCAAGTTTTTCAGCAGCAATGGAAGAGTTATTTGTTACTTAGATGCATGCTTTGGAAGAAGTAAAGATTTGTTGATGATCTTTTGCATGACAATTGGTAATCTTCAGGAGAACCCATTCCTGGAGAATTGTTGGTTTTGTTCAGACTGTGATTATGTTATGGGCAAGAAATACATTTCGAGTTGTATCATGGTTAAGCTAGGTATTAGTTGATGGTAAGTGTAAATGATGTTACAACATATCTTTGATTATTATTGAAATGTGATTTAATAGTACGTAATTGGGTTTTTGAGTTGACTGACATTTGCAATTCTAGAAACAAAGTTTTTTTTTTTTTTTTTTTTTTTTTTTTTTTTTTTCCATTAGAAGGTGGTAAACTGTAATTGTGCAAGGTTTTTAATTTGTCATATATGTTGTACCTCTTCATTTATGCTTTCAAACCTATTTCTAAGAATGATCTGAATTCTTGTGTGTTTTAGTTGAAAGTCTGAAAGTATTGACAGTCTCTAGGCAAAGATTCTTCAAGTATTTCTTTTCCTTAATTATTGGACCCTGAAAAATGCTTGCTTCAGCCGAAAGTTTATTGCATTAGGCAAAATATGGCTTCATTCTATCACAACGTTATTGCCATAAAATTTCATATATACTATATTACTTTTGAAAAATTGGATTTCCTTTTCATTTTATTTCATATGTTGGGTTGCTCACGAAGATGAGTCCCAGTAGTTGCTGGACTGCTCTTGGGTGCTCAGTGTTTGTGTTTGGACAGTTCAGTAAATTTGTGTGGTGGGTATATATTTGTTTAATATTTGGTCACTGGTCCGTATCCAATCATTTGTAATTTTTTCTTTCTGTTTTTATTTATAAACTTTCATTTATTCATGTGTTTGTGTTATGATTTGCTTCCAGATAAAAGTAATGGTTTTGGGAGGTTTTGGGGAAAATTTTGTCCTAACAGTGATAATAATAGTCACCAAGGAATTTTGCAAAACTATTTTAGCTGCTCATTAGGGTACTAATTTCTCTTATTGTTCATTCCCTTAGATGCTGCTTTCAGGTTTTTGTTTCACAGAAAACACATCCCATAGGGAGGCACTGTTTTCATTGTGCCTTGAATAACTGTAGATAGTACTTTAAGTCTATTCCATTTTGTTTCTTCTCTCTTAGCTGTTTACCTTTTTGAAGTGTACTTTGATCCATTTTCAATTCTCATTTTTAAAAAATGTCTTCTGGTAAGCCCAGTACAAGTAGTCCAGCAGTGTTATTCAGAGTTCTGTTTGAACTTTTGTATAATGATAACAGCACAGAAAGGATGGAATTCATAATTTTGAAGGCCATTGAGTATTCAAGGAAATGGAGGTTTAAGGTTGGTCCTTTTATTTCTGATGTAGACAATAGGATTTTAGTGATGCTTTTTCAAGTCAAATGAAAACTCCCCAAATGTGTCCATACCCTTTTATGAGTAACATAAACCCCAGATAAATACAACATGATCTTAGTGCACCAAATGGATTATTCTGCTGATGCATGAGAGAGAGAGAGGGCTCCTTCCATATTTTATTATTATTATTATAATTATCATTATTGTTACGTATTATTATTATTATTATTATTATTATTATTATTATTATTATTATTATTATTGAAAATCAGCAAACTTTTGTATAGACTGAACCTAAAAGGGCATTAGCTTGCAGAGCATGCTTCCACATAGTTAAATGCCTATAGTATTTAAAATTGAAAAAGTAGATACCATAAATAAAAGTATATGCTTATAAAATTATTTTTTTCACTCTAAAATCAGCAGTGAAAGTCAAAATAGTTAAAGCTATGGTGCAAAGCACCTTGAAGTAGCATCACAGCTCCTCTTTTACCCTCGAGCAGTGACATGAAATCAATAATCCTGCCAGGAAAGACCACTCCTTACTTTATTTTACATACAAGGAACTGATGTCTTTTGGTGCTTGGTTGAAATGCTAATTGAGGTTAGTCACCTTTGCTGTCTTTGCCAATTGCATAATTTCTAATCACAATTTGGCAGTTGTTTGTTTCTTGTAAATTCTCTTTCTTTCTTACCTAATAGTTTTTCACATTTAGTTCTGTTATCTTTCAACTTTGGTTTCGTGTTTGTCATCACTGGAAAAGAAAGTCTGTGTGTAAAGTAATATTGGTTAACTGCTTGTGCTGGTGCTTCAACATTGGTCCAGTGTATAATAAAATATTTCTATTTGGTAAGTTTGATTCTTTGATATGTTTGTTTTGTAGGTTTCCAATTTTTTTGCATTATGTCAGGCCTCTCTGATGATCTGGCTAGGTTCAAAATTGATGTTGCCCTATTATTGTAAAACAAGGATATTTTTAAATGACTCCTGTACTTGAGAGTATACTTGGTCTTGAGACGGAAACTAAGAAAAGCGTAAAGATGGAAATTAAGCATATATTTGTTTTAGTCTGTGCAGTAAGATCAAAATTCATCGTACATGCCATAACATTTGCATAATGTGAGGTTCGGCTGCTGCCATCATTTTCCATGGCAGATAAAAACATTTTGAGTTTTAAGGGATTAGCAGTATGGAACTTAGGATGTAGATATACTATATAAATATACTGTATATCCTATTTGATTTATTTCTTTATATTTACTTTTTCTTTCTAGGGTCCCTAAATTCCTTCATCCTTCCAGCTAACATCCTTCCATCCTTTTTATTTCCTGAATGATTTCCTGTGTTCTTCAATTTCCAATGGGGACATTTTTTTTTTTTCATTTCTTTCTCGCCCTTTAGTACATTTCTTTAGAACTGAAATTGTAGTAATATTAGATTTGACTTAGCCAGTAAACCTTGTCAAATATATCCAGTCTGGCTGCTTGTAAATATCTTATGGTGGTAATTGTGGTGCATTTCATGATTTATGAATAATGCTGAATGGTGCTTTTTGTTACTTATACAAGTTGATGAAGGTTTTTGTTAATTTTAATTATTTGAAGGTGCTTATATTTTGTTTCTGGTGTAAGCAGGTGCTTTTTTTTATATTTGCATTGGAAGTCTGCAATTCTGTGTTATGTCTTTATCTCATCTTGTGGAAACTTTTGGTACAGTACATATAACATTTTTCATCATTGGCTCCATATAGAATTCATGTTTATACTATGAATGTGCCAATAAGAATATCAGCTTGTGTTTTTGCTTTTTCATTAGATAAATTTTCCTGTTATTCAGTTTTGTTTATTTTTTTTATTTGAGGATACAGTACCTTTCAAGATGTACAAGGTTTCAGGCATAGTCATTACCACCCTGAATTCTCAGGTAGAAATTTAGCATTACTTTTACCACAAACATGGAATCTGGATCTCATGAGAGCCAGGGTAGAACTGCAGGGATGTCTAGTTAAGTATCACTGATCAGGCCTGATAGAAAAACATAGAATTATACACGACCATAGTACTGTACAGAGTCTCTTATACGGAGCAGTAGGTCTTTGTGCTAAGAGAATACACAAATTGCAGCTGTCAGGGTTTAGATTGTAATAGTTAAACTTTTTGTAATTACATGGGCTCAGTATACAGGGGAAGTATATTCTCTTAGAGGTTTCCTGCTGTAAATGGTGAAAGTATTGCTAAATTATAGTACTAGTAGTAGTAGAATCAACTGTAGTTTGTTCATGCAGGGTTACACATAGGTCACATTAGAGATCTTCCATAACTCAGATGTTGTAATGTTTTACTTTTCTGTTGCGTGCTTATCTCTCTTTCTCTCTGCCTCATATATTTCAGTGCATGCAACAGGGTTGCAATATGTTTTCCTCTAAATGGTTACCTGTGCATGTTAATTTTTTGCGATTTAAAAAAATTCTCTCAAGTTGTAATTTTTGTTTTCTGTGGGTTGTATAGCTTTAGAGGTTGGTGAATATTTTTTCTTTAAGTAACCTCAAGTGTGAATGAAAATTTAAAAGTTGTCAACAGTGTTTGTCACAAAATATATGTACATTATAAGCTCTATACAGTTGAAAATAACTCAATAGTGCCTTTCAGCTGTTTAAGTTGTTGATGCTGTGGTTCAGTTAAGGGACACAAACTACTGTGTGAGCAGCTTACATGCAAGTTCATACAAAGAAAGCACATTGGAACTTAGGGTTCTTAAGATTGCATTATATCTGATGGTCTCGCGTTTTCTTGATTATCATGGCTGTTTATTTGCCAGTGTTTCACACTTTCAGTCAAACCTATTTTTATCATAGAGTTTAGTGCTTTGTGAAGGCCATCCAGTTGTGACTCAATGAGAAGTTTCCAGTATTTTCATGTAGTGATTCCTTTTTTATTTAACTTTCTAAGGCTTCATGGTGGTGTGAAAGTGTTGGATGTAGTTTGTAATATTATAGAAGTCTTTATGGAAACCTTTTGAAATTCTTTCTAATTGACAGAACCTAAGGGCATCATATTTGAGGATTGAGTTTTTTTTATTTTTTTATTAAAAAGAGAAATTTTTTGTGCAGTACTGCAATATATACAGTATTTATTTGAATTTTTTCTTCTTTTTTTTCAAGTCGCTGGACACTAAATACGTGATGTTGAAACCGAAAGTTACACATGTACACATTTCACTGTTAAGTTTTCTGTTTTTTTCTTTTTTGTTCCCAATCCTTAAATATTCCATCCTATTCCATAACCTTATTTATGCTTCTCTGGGTACATGTAATTGCTTTTATTTTCTGTGTTGCTTGGTCTTTGGTTGTTACAATTTCTTGATAACCCATAATTTATTCATTCTTTTGCCTGTGTTCTGATATATTTATCTGTCCACTTTTTCCTTCTCTGCTCTCTTGCATATTTTCCTTCTACAACTCCATCCACTGAACTTTTCCTTGTTTCAATGAATTTTGACCCCAAAATCCCTACTTGACCTGTAGAACCTAAGAGAAGCCCTTACTACCTTTGGGTCCATTCTCCAAAACAACCCAAAATCAGCAAGAGCTTTGTATGGCCGGGCTTTATGTTTGGACCGCCTAGCTGAAGAAGAGCGTTCTAACTCAAAATTAGAGCAAGCCATTGTGACCTACCGAGGTGTCATTGATCTCGCTGATGAGGATCCAAGTTTAGTGCCTCTGCCTCTTTTGCGCTTAGCAGCGGAAAAGTGCCTTGATCGAATGCGCTTCCGAGGTTTGTATGGATGTAAATTTAAGTTACTTTATTGTTGAAGTAAATGATTTTTTAGTGTCATTTTTATTTATATTTCTGAGTCTTACTTGGTTAACATTTTGTATCATCTGAAGATGCAATAGTAGCAAAGGTTAGCCATAAGTATTTGTGCAATCCTGTCTAAAGAATGACTCCTTTGTTTAAGGTGTAGACTTTTAAGTTTGAAGCACTTATTGATTTGTGTATGATATTAGTAAAATCCATTAACAGTCATTTCATTTGTCAAAGTGTCTCTCAGCTAACCTTCTAAGGAAGAAAGAAAACTCGCTTAATAAGTTTGCTAGTGCTTACTGTCTAAGGCTTTTATTCTTCTTTGTCCACCAAAATTTAAGTAGCTGTTCCTGTTCAATGTGCTTGAGCAGCTCCGTGTAAAGGTAACCAGGATACTATATTGAAACAAAAGATTGTAGTTTTTTTAACTAGAGTCCTGTTGTTCACCAGATATTTCAAATTTAAATGAGGAACCTATGGATTTAGTTCACAATAAGCCTTAAGAAAACTAAAATTTCTTACATTTCAGGGAAACAGAACCATAATACCATATTCAAGTGGTTTCAAATGCAGAAGCACTTCCTACTTTTCCAAAAAGTTGTCCTTCATTTGTTGTTAGAGTAGCACCTACAACCTGCTTGAACCAGGTTCTCCTAATACTTTGACTAGTCCTAAGAGTACTGTTTTGGAGGTTTAGACGAGGTCAGCAACTAATAAAAAAGATTTCAGGGATATAATTTTAGGTGCAGGCTCAAACAGATATGGCCAATCTATGACAACTCCTCAGTTTCTACCTGACTATAGAGTGAGAAGATTTTGTAAATTTACTGAAAACTTTTATTAGCTCAAGAGCTTCTTGTATATGGATAGAGTCTTATCCTTACTTAAGTGTCAGTTAGCAGTCTCCAGCTTAATCAGATAATCTGAGCAGATACATATGTGAGTTCTGGCAGTTACCAACTAGTTACAATGCAGATTAGGAGCTAGAGGCTTCTGTCTCTCTAGAAAGTTCCTCATTCAGAGAATATCTAAGCCTGGAGAATTTTCCTCCTTAGCAGTTTGTCTTGTAGTTTAGGATGATCATCATTGCTTGATTAGTTGTGGCCTCAGGAAAAGGTACACATCCATGAAGAAATATTTTGTTTTCGTATTGTCAGCTTGCAAAAAAAACTTAAGATTGGTTCATGCAGTTTGTAGAAAGGCTTGATTCAGTGCTACCAAAGCAGCTATGAGGAATCTAGAAATGTTTTCTTAGCAAAGTATGAAGACTATTTTCAAACAAGTATTCACTGGCTGCTCTATGAGCAAGAACTCATGCTGGCATAAGGTCAACTAAATCTAAAACAACATTTCAAACTCCAGCAAAAAGGAAAGCCCACTGTATATGCCTATCAGTAATGTTGATTAGAGAAAGGGTCAAGCCAAATCCCCTGGTACATCTCCAGAAACGTTGAAGGTTGTGTGAGAATTGCTAGTAGAACCTTTCTGGAAGTGACTCTGACATGCAACATCAATGACCCTGTTAGTTTTTACTACAGAAAACCAACAATCAGTCAGTTTCTAGTGAGAGGCCCTTTTTGTATTTTTAGTACTCATAGATTTTGAGCCATACAAGCATAACTCAGAAAAGTTCCATGTCCTTGATGGATGAGGAAGTAAGGTCAATAATGAGATAGGTAGCAATAGAAGAGGTTTTAGATGCCTCCCCTAGCTACTGCAGCAGTACAGATTTTTCATTGTTCCAAATGTAACTAAAAGCTGGGGTTCCATCATCAGTCTCCCCCCCCCCCCCACCCCGCAACCCCAACCAGTATCTCCAGTTGACTTCCCTTCTCAAAGAAATGGTTTATGTTGGCCTGTCAGTCCATGCTTCTGTACTGTTTGGATTGATCACTGATCCTTGTGTATTTACCAGTGTTGTTACATCTTTTAGTCATTTGGCACAAGAGCATGACAGAACCCTGCCCCCTCCTCTAATGAAACCTCCACTGATGAATACCCCATAAGACATTACTCATAATTGGTTAGACATATTCATTAAGGCCATTGGTAACAGCATGATATGTAGTTCCTCCAGCTAAGAAATTCTCCAAATATCAATCCCCTTATCATTTCCCTCTCTGATTTCCCTGAAATGGAGACTCATTTCATTCCATAAAGAAATTCCCAGTGCTTGGGCTTGTCCCTAAATTTCATAATCCATCCATTCCATAAAGAAAGGTGACTAAAAGGCTTTTGAAGATAATGCCCTGAAAGTATCAAGTTTATATCCAGTAATCCATACAACACAAAATCCTCTGCTTAACTACTTCTCTAGGTACAAGTGATTTAAAGTAGTTCTCTTAGATGGTCCTTCTCTCTTATCTGTAGCTTTTGTGATTCTTGTTATGGGACATGAAAGCTAGAATCCTCACTGCCTAAGTTGTTATGACTGGAAGTTATGAGCTTATAATAAACAAGTTTGATTTTTAATCGACCCCATAATGTTTACCTAATTGCTTGCATTCCAATTTTTTTTACACCTCTCCTTCTTCACATGCGTAGGCTATAAATGACTGACTGGAGAGTCTATTGTTTTCTTAAACTTGAATATACATACCTCTCAGAGATTGAGTACTTATGACAGTCAGAACTGTTGTGCCTATTGTGCACTTACTGTATGGTAAGCAAGGCTGAAGTATTTAATTTCTTCCAACAGGATTCATTTGTGGAATATTTTGGCAAATGGAATGGCTATGCTTTTTGATTATATGCCAAACACTCCTCTTTTGGTTTCTAATTTTAGAAATTTGTATGTTTTTATGATATTTTTACTAATCTATCTGCAAATAGCCAGACATACAAATTCTTAGTTTTGCTTGCGTAAAACAATTTTTCATTATTTTGTTATCATATCCATTGCACTCACCAGGGTTCTTTGGAAAAGCTGTGAGAGTCCAGCAACGACTTCTACAAAGGTTTCCAGATGATTTAGCTCTCAGAAACCAGATGGGCGTAACATATCTTCTGATGCACCAGCCAAGTGCAGCCAAAGAAGTTTTTGAAGCTATACTAGAAAAGTGGCCAGAGGATGGTTTCGCACAGGTAACTAACAATGAAAAGTCTTAATGTATAGCTTTACAGTAGCTGTGGCCACTAAGGAATGTAGTAAGAAAAGTAGTATATATAATTTTATACCATCAGAGGGCCATCAGTCATACAGTACCCATATTAGTTGTTAAGAATGTCCCCAGCATCTCGGTTATTTGTTTTAACAGACAAAAGAAAAGTGATTATTCTTTCATAAATTAATTGGAGGCTCAGATAAGAACCAGATACCCTCTTCACTGCTTGTGAGTACACAACACTGTTAAGAACTCTTTATCAGAATTTTCCCAGTTTTCTCAACAAATATCCATTCATAACTCATCACTATTCATTATTCCATCTTATTTTTGCATGTTTTATTGCAATTTTATCACCACCTACCACCACAATACACCTTTTTTTTTTTTTGTCTACTACTGGGTATTGTCAGCACCAGTTCTACCTGCAAGTAATATAGCTCATTTCCCTTTTTGTCAATTTAGACTTTGGACATTGTCTTCCATAATATAGATTTGTTCATACGTGAACAAACCTTCGGTCTTAACAATAGGATAATTTCTAGCGCCTAGCTGGATCCGGTTAAAAAACAGATGAAAACAAGGAATCTTGTGATATCTGGCAACGCATGTGTGGAGCGGGTGAAGAATGGTCGAAGACCATTCACCTACAACAACGCGCCAGTCTTTGACCGCCTGGGCGAGAGTCGTGTTAACCTCTCTTGGCCTTTACCCAGTTCATTGCCTGTTTCGCTTGTGTTTTGTGTGTGTGTGTGTGTGTTTGGCTGATATTATGGCTTCTTTGCTCCTTGTGCCCCAGAATTCCAGGTTTTCCGTGTTCTCGTTTTTTGGCTTCGGCAGCGACTGACCCCCACATCACGTATAGTAGGTCCCATTCTATATTTTTTGTACTATAACGAATCCTTGCACGGAATGCCAGGCATGGCCTTAAGAGCAGTGGAAATCTTTTTATAGCAAAAGAGAACATCGAAGGGTTTCGACTCTTCCTTCATGGGAAGGTTTTTCACCTCTTCCCGATGCTTCGTCTCCATGCAGTATTCAACCCCCTTGGTAGCGTTGTTCCTGTATCTCCTTCCTTTTCTTTCATTGATTTGTCGATGGAAGTATTGGGAGGCCACCTGGCTGATGTTTGTAATGTTGCCCCTTCTTCTTCGGGAATTAATTTGAATCCTGGGAAGGGGGAGGCTTTTTTCATCATTCTCATTTCTTCCAGAGTCGGAGGTGTCCAAGATGGCGGCAATTGGAAGATGCTTGGGCTGGGGGGTACCCCGTCCTTGGAGGGGTTGCTTGCAGACTTTTTGGAGGCTTGCTACCCCCCTCCTCAGGCTGGCCAGGCCATCCCCCCTCCTCCTGGCCTCGTCTTCGTGGGTAGCTGAGGTCAGCTATCTTGTATTGCTCCGCCCGTGACTGTTGCCGCTTCTTCGAGTCTGAGGGAAGCAGTGGCGTCCCACGTTGATGACATCACGGGATCCGCCGTTGTGTATTCCTTCGCCAGTGGTGTCTGATTCCTCTTCACACCGAGGGGAAGCCTTGACGTTATCACCACTTTTGACGTCATCACCACTTGTGACGTCACTCCCATCAATGACGTCATCATCTGACCACTGCCTCTCTTCAGTCGTGACGTCATCTCTGCCGCCCAATTCGCTACATCTCTCTTCCATGTCATCGGAGCCTTCTCTTGCAGATCAGCCTGAGGTTATATGCCAGGCAGTGTTTAAGAGGTTGGACTCTGTTTTGGATGTTAAGTTGGCTGCCTTGTTGGTTGGGAGGATTGGAAGGAAACACGTTGCTTCGTCTCCGCCTCCTGTGAAGAGATCGCTTAATGAACAAGTACCGTCTTCGTCTCCCTCTTCCCCCTCTACGCCACGTCGGCGTATCAAGCATTGAAAGGCTAAGGACTTTGCTCTTTCTTCGCCTATGTGGGAGGAACTACGCTCCTTCTTCTCCAAGGCCTATTCATCGCCGTAGGATCTCAAGGCGCCTGTCAATAGATCGAAGGTGGTGAGCGCGAAGTTGCTGCAGCAGGAGTGTTTGCCTGCCCTTCTCTCTGATGCTTCTAAGATTTCGATTCTTGAGGATTGTCCTTCGATCTTTAGTGTTCGGGATTCCTCTCCAACTCACGTTCGTAAGTCTACCACAGCCGTGACCATTCACAGACATGTTAATGAATCATCTGTTGGAGGAGAACATAGTGATGTTCCTATTGTTATAGTGGGTTCGTCTCGTGAGCCGAGGTGTGAACCCAGCCCAGACAGGTTAGTTGGTGTTTCGGGCTGTTTGGCTGCTGATCCTACCATAAATTTTAATGAAGAAGTGCCTTAGAGGAGCCTACACATCCTTCTCATCATCGGTCTCCGTTGCCGGAGCAGGAGGAGGGAGACACGCAAGAGTTTTTGTCTTCCTTTTCAGAAGTTGTTGATCTCATTCGTGGGTTCAAGGATTTGGAAAGTAGGTCTCTGTCGTCTTCCCTCCTTCTTGCTTGGAAGCCTTGGTGGGAGCTACGCAGGATCCCAAATCTTCTCTCTAGCTTCCCTAAGGTTAACGTCGCTTCACTCTAGGGGCTCTGCCAAGCTACTACTACTCCCACCTCTCACGGGACTAGGAAGTACTTTGCTATGAACTCTACTTTTTTGATGTCGCGCCATCTTAACCCAGACGTCATATGCCTGAAGCCGGGATTGACTTGGGAGCAGGTATGGCCGGTGGCTCTGTCCTTGTCTCCGCAGGTTGCCTCAGCATTGGAGTTTATGGCAGCCTCCATGTTGCTCATGGTTTCTTGGCTGGACTTCTTGTCTGCGTTCATTGCCAAGATAGCTTCTGACAGGTCCCTTGAAGGGTTGGTGATTGCATCCTTTCTTGCCAATCTGTTGCAGTCTGGAGGCAAGGCGCTTTCGTATGTGGCTCACCTCAGTGTTAATTTATGGGCTAACCTTCTGTTGATTAGAATGTAATAATCCAGTGTCGGGCTGACACCAAAGACAGACTGGTGCACCAGGCCATATCTAAGTCGGAGTCTCGTCCTAGAAGACGTCCGGCTCCTCCTCCCCCTGTCCAGCACTAGTCAAGAAGATCGTCGCTTGGTAGGCCGTTGAGGAATTCGAGTTCGGCAGGGCCTTCCTGTTCAACTCAGCCTAGGTCAGAGGATCAACGTCCCTTTTGCTCTCGTTCCTTTAGACCAAGAAAGGGCCCAAGGGGCAGAGGTAAAGGGGGCTGTCAGTAGGTTAGGCGCCTCTCCCTCTCCTGTGCCATGGAGGGGGTTGCCTAGCGGGCCTTTGGGCCAAGTGGCAGAGTTGTGGGGCGGAGAAGTGGGTGGTAGATGTCCTTCGGGTGGGGTAACTACTGCCACTTGATTTCTCTCCTCTGTTAGACAAACCGCAGCTCAAGAAGCCATATCCTCCAGATTCTCTGAAGTTCTTGGCTCTTCGGGAGGAGGTGCAGAAGATGCTGGACAAGAATGCGATAGAGGAAGTGGTGTGTCCGTCTCCGGGGTTTTACAGTCACATCATGGGTGCTCAAGGCGTCGGGAGGATGGAGACCTGTGATCGACTTATCCACCTTGTATCACTTCATCAGGAAGACACAGTTCAAGATGGAGACCCCGCATTTGGTGTTGGCAGCCGTGAGGGAAGGCGACTTCATGCTGTCTATAGACAGCATACTTCCAAATCCCTGTTCATCCGACGCCCAGGAAGTTCCTTCGCTTCTTTCTTGGGGACAAGGTCTTCGAGTTCAAAGTCCTATGCTTAGGGCTGACAACAGCCCCTCAAGTGTTCACAAGGGTCTTCTCTCTCGTGTCAAGTTGGGCCCATGCTCAGGGGATCTATTTGCTGAGGTACCTCGACGATTAGTTGGTCTTGGCAGTTTCCAGGGAAAAGCTGCTGCAGGACAGGGATTGTCTACTTCAGTTCTGTCTGGAACTGGGCATCGTAGTCAACCAGGAAAAGTCGAACCTCGTACCCAGTCAAAGGATTCTCTACCTGGGTATGGTCATCGATACAACAGTGGCAAAAGTTTTCCCGTCGGATCAGAGATTGGAGAAGTTGCGGGTGGTGGCACGCAACTTCCTGTCGCAACCACATCAGTCAGCTCATCAGTGGCAGGTTCTTCTGGGAGTGTTGTCATCCCTGTAGAAGCTGGTCCCTCGTGGGCGTCGTCTTCTTTGGTCTCTGCAATGGAGACTGGGAGGATTCTGGTCTCTGGGGGGGGGGGAGGACTCACCCGTTTATGGTTCCTCTGTCTCTGGAAGTGAGAGAAGACCTTCGTTGGTGGTTGGATGACCAGAATCTTTCGAATGGTGTCCCTCTGTGTTCTCTTTCACCAGACTTCCTTCTGTTCTCAGACGCCTCCCTTGCAGGTTGGGCGGTCTCATCGCTTCAGGCGTTTGGAGGACAAGCAGCAACATATCAACGTCTTGGAGTTGAAGGCAGCCTTCCTGGGTCTGAAGGAGTTTTGGGAGAAGGTAGAAGGTCATTCTGTCGTCAACTTCACGCCTTGACCGTTGAGGTTCACCAGTGGGCGGTCAGCAATTTAGAGCTATCAGCCAGGTATATCCCAGGCAAACGGAATTTGGTCGCAGACAAACTCAGTCGTCAAGATTAGATCCTAGGCACAGAGTGGTCCCTTCATCAAGTGGTAGCAGACAAGGTTTTCCAGGTTTTGGGTAGACCCATGTTGGACCTTTTTGCGACTCGCTTCAACAGGAAGCTGGAGATATTCTGTTCAATGGTCCCAGATCCTTTAGCAATGGCAGAGGATACATTCCAACATCCCTGGGACAATCTGGAGGTGTATGCCTTCCCTCTGTTTTGTTTGATCCGTCAAATTCTGAACAGGCTAATAAGTTCTCAGGGTCTCAGGATGACTTTAGTAGCCCCTCTGTGGCCTCAGGCAGAGTGGTTCCCTGATCTACTGCCGTCGTTGTCAGAGGTTCTGAGGGAGATTCCCCCTTGGCGACATCTCCTGTGTCAGCCCCATGCAGAAATGTTCCACCAGTCAGTAGAATCCCTGTCTCTTCACGGTTGGAGGCTATCAAGTATCTCCTCCGAGCGTGAGGCTTTTCTCAGGACAGCAGGGCACATATCCAGCAATCCCAGAAAGTCAACCTCCGTGGTTTACCAAGGCAAATGGACGATCTATTGTGATTGGTGTCATAAACAGGGTTTTTCTCCACTCGCAGCCTCTATTCAGCAAATAGCAGACTTTTAACCTTCCTCAGAGACGAGACACGTTTGTCCGTTTCTGCTATTAGAGGCTATTGGGCGGCCCTGAGTTTCGTGTTCCGCCTTAAAGGTATTGACATCTCTTCCTGGGAACTTTCCTTGCTAGTTAAGGGGTTTGAGCAGTCGAGTTCTCCTAGAGAGCTCAAGCCTCTGACGTGGGATGTTTCCTTGGTTCTCAAGAGCTTCACTAAAGAGTCCTTATGAGCACTTGCATCACTCATCTGACAGGAACTTGACGCTCAAGGCAGTTTTCCTTCTGGCCATGGCATCTTCCAAGAAGGTAGGAGAGCTCCACGATCTGAGCTATGAGGTGAGCACACCAGGGGTTGGGGGTCGTTGTCCTTCGAATGTGTCCCGGAATTCGTGCCCAAGACCCAAAATTCCTCTGTGTACGATGACAGGTTCACTTCGTTTTCCATTCCATCACTGAATGACTTGTGGGTGGTGATGCTCAAGAGCTTTTGTTGTGCTCTGTCCATGCCCTGCGTTGCTAACTTGAAAGGACTCGGCACCTTAGACCAGGCTGCCGCTGACTTTTTGTTAGCACAGGCCATACAAGAAAGAGGTGTCTAGGAATACTATCTCTTTTTGGATACGGGAAGCCATCAGACAGGCATACTTGTCTCTTGATGATTCCACCACCTCGTCTGTGCAGGCTAGAGCGCATGACGTTAGGGGTAATGGTCCCTCTCTGGCTTTCAAAAAGAACTTTGCTGTACATAGAGGGGAGCGCTGGTACTTGGTTACGCCAATCCATGTTTGCCTCTTTCTATCTTAAGGATGTTGCCAACAGATCTGCAGACACTTTCTCTGGGTACTGTGGTAGCTGCCCAACAGCTTGTGTAACTCATAATTACCCTTAACACGGCACTTTTGTATCTTACCTAAGATGATTGTGTGGATGAGAGAATGAGTGAGTTGGCTGGTCTCCTTCTTTCTCTTGTACCTTTCCTTCTTCCTTCGGGCGGGTTAAGGAATAGACACGTCATTCGCTGGACTGGTCTGATACAATGAGTAAGGTAGTCATACTGATAGTGTGGTTGCTTAACCCTTAAACGCCTATTGGACGTATGAAACGTTGACGAAAATTATCTTTTGGGTGCCGAATTGACGTATGAAACGTCAACGCTTTTGGGTTCCGAATTGACGTGTGAAACGTCGACACAAACAAGTTTTTTAAAAAATTCTCGGAAAAATAGTTATAGGCCTACTTGGCGAAAACTTTTGAATCCTGCACCTTGAGGGATGCTGGAAATTCACGGATCAAGCTGTTGTTTTGTTTACAATGGTTACACAGGCGCGCAAGCGCGAATTTCTTCTCGCACTAAAAAGCATCAGCAACACATCTCAGAAATTATTTCGTCACTTTGACATAATTTTTGCACCATTTTATATTAGCCGTTACATAGAGTTTTATACATGAAAATCTGTGCAATTTCATGTAGAATACAACAATAAACAACCCATGGTTGTAGCTTTTATCAGTTTTGAAATATTTTCATATAAATAATGATAAGTGCCAAAATTTCAACCTTTGGTCAATTTTGACTCTACCGAAATGGTCAAAAAACGCAATTGTAAGCTAAAACCCTTATATTCTAGTAATATTCAATCATTTACCTTCATTTTAAAACAAACTGAAAGTCTCTAGGACAAATTTCGATTTATGGTGAATTTATGAAAAAAACTTTTTTCCTTATGTCCGCGCGGTAACTCTTCCGAAAAAATCAGAAATTTTTTCGTCCGATTGTCGTAATGTTTGCACCGTTTTATATTGGCCATTACATAAAGTTTTATATATGAAAATGTGTGCAATTTCATGTAGAATACAACAAAAACAACATATGGCTGTAGCTATTACCAGTTTTGAAATATTTTCATATAAATAACAATTAAGTGCCAAAATATCAACTTCGGTCAACTTTGACTCGACTGAAATGGTCGAAAACCACAATTGTAAGCTAAAACTCTTACATTCTAGTAATATTCAATCATTTACCTTCATTTTGCAACAAATTGGAAGTCTCTGGCACAATATTTTGATTTATGGTGAATATTTGATAAAAACTTTTTCCTACGTCCGCGCAATAACTGCCAAAAAAATCAGAATTTTTTTTGTCCAATTGTCGTAATGTTTGCACCGTTTTATATTAGCCGTTACATAAAGTTTTCTATATGAAAATGTGCACAATTTCATGTAGAATACAACAAAAAGCAACCCATGGTTGTTGCTTTAATCAGTTTTGAAATATTTTCATATAAATAATGATGTGCCAAAATATCAACCTTCGGTCAACTTTGACTCGACCGAAATGGTTGAAAAACGCAATTGTAAGCTAAAACTCTTACATTCTAGTAATATTCAATCATTTACCTTCATTTTGCAACAAATTGGAAGTCTCTAGCACAATATTTCGATTTATGGTGAATTGATGAAAAAAACAATTTCCTTGTGTCCGCGCGGTAACTCTTCCGAAAAAATCTGGAATTTTTTGGTCCGATTGTCGTAATGTTAGCACCGTTTTATATTAGCCGTTACATAAAGTTTTATATATGAAAATGTGCGCAATTTCATGTTGAATACAACAAAAACAACCCATGGTTGTAGCTTTTATCAGTTTTGAAATATTTTCATATAAATGATAAATAGAAAAAATTTGATCTTTGGTCAACTTTAACTCGACCGAAATGGTAAAAAACTGCAATTATAAGCTACAATACTTACAGTCTAGTATTATTCAATCAATTACCTTCATTTTGCAACAAACAGGAGGTCTCTAGCACAATATTTTGATTTATGGTGAATTTTTGAAAATTACTTTTTCTTACGTCTGCGCGTTACGAATTCATGCATCATATTGTGATAATATTTTCTCTGTGTTGCTTTGATCGTTTTACAATTTGTTCTATACCAAAATCTTTGCAATTTAGTGTACAATACAACGAAAAAATAATTAAGTCATTAGCTTTAACCGTTTTGCCCACTGTGCGATTTGTAAACAATTTGTATATGATAATGGTATTTTTGTTCATTTCTGATGTTTGCATACTAAACTTCAGGCAATGACAAAATAAGGAGCCAAAAATGAACTCTTAATCTTGAAAATTAAGCGTGCTGTGATTTTTTGAAAAAAACTTTTTCCGCTTCGGTGCTCACTCCCGAACGCCGCCGGCACACGGGAGACACTTTCGGAAATACCGGCTTAGCATTTAAGGGTTAATATGCAAATGTCAAACCCTCTATTCAGTAGCATATGCTCCACTCCTTGGCAAGGAGGAGTTGAGAGTGGTACAACCCTGGTGTGTTGGTTTGCTATTAGACAGTCAAAGTTTCTTTTTGGTTCCTTATACAATGGTTCCCCCATATATCACTGTACGTCACTCAGGGTCTGAGTGGTTAGATATCAATTTATCTAGCTTATCAATGGGCTTCAGTCTCTCTCCAGAAGTAATTTTTTTTTCTGGAAGCTTTACTGGTGTGTAGGCCCCCAGCCAGTCTTGGATGTCTTGTTCCTCCCTCCAAGTATGAGTCTATCCTATTGTTAAGACCGAAGGTTTGTTCGCGTATGAACAAATGACAAATTTTCTAAGGCAATTTGTAATTTTTAACAGCTACAAACCTGTGGTCTTAACATTATACTGCCTGCCTCTAGCTGCCCCTCTGTGTGTTAAGACATCCTGAGTTGGGAATGGCTGACGCGTTGTCGTAGGTGAATGGTCTTCGACAATTCTTCACTTACTCTGCACATGCGTTGCCAGATATCACAAGATTCCTTGCTTTCATCTGTTTTTAACTGGATCCAGCTAGGCACTGAAATTATCCTATTGTTAAGACCTCAGGTTTGTAGCTATGAAAAATACAAATTGTCTTAGAAAATTTGTCATATTTTCCAGTTATTTATTTTGATGCCTGTAGCTAACGAGTTAATACAGTGATTGTCTTAGAAAATTTGTCATATTTTCCAGTTATTTATTTTGATGCCAGTAGCTAACGAGTTATTACAGGGATAGTGCTGAGAGGTGGGTTTCATCTTGCTACCTTCCTTTGACTTCAGTTAGTGCCGGGTTATTACATGCATTGTTCTTTTAGCCATACACTTTTTTAAGTATTATCCTGTGCTTTGGTAATTCTATTTAAGGATATGCATTTTTTCTGAGTCCTTCATTTTTCTTTATAACAGTTACATCTACTATATCCATATGTTGACATTTTTCCATTGGTAAATATGGAAGTTACATCAAAATGAATACCTTTAGCCATTCAATAAATTGACTGAATATTGTAGATTGACATGACCAGGGAGAATGTTCATGTTACCCATATTTTATTCTTTTTGTCTTATCTTTAACCCTATTTAAATATTGTATATGCTGCTCAATGTTTCATACAATTTTGAATCTATTAAATGTTCTGGTTTTGGCTGTATTTCTGTTTAGTGTAATTATGCTATGCTTTGACATTAAGTTGTAGCAAGTTACTCAAGGTGTGTTGCTCTACAGTGTTTTCGTGTCCTTCCCTCTGTTGTGTAGCACCTGTCATGACCAGTGTTCACTTTGCTCACATGGAATGTGCTATGGTTGGTCACCTACTCAGGGCGGAAGGGAATGACGATAGGGACATGCCAGTACATTAGGCATCTTTCAGATCAATTGAAACTGTCCAGGTCTATTGCAGAATGGTTGAATGTAACTTGGGCAACAGTAGTCATCCAGAAACTGTCGTAAAAAGTGTGTTTGTTCAGGCTTGATGGGTCAGAGAAAAAACTGTGGCAAACAGTGATTGTTCAAGTTTGGTGGATCGAGGATCACTCTATATTCGGAGGAATCCGTGTTTGGGACACTTAATTGAGGTGCTTTATGGCTCCCTTTAGAAGGGCCTTCTGCCTGTAATCTTCCAAGGACAGGTCTGGTTTTTGGAAAACTTCCTTGAAGGGGAGAAGGATGAGACCATTTCTATCCAAGCCCATTGAAGGTAATACTGTCCTCACAAAGGGAGAACTTCCATTACATGTGATGCTGTAGAAGATGACCCCTGACCATGTGTTCCTATTGGGCCTCACCTCTTCCTTTACCTTTAGACATTCCAGGAGTTCCTTTTCCCCAGTATGAGTGTTTTTGAATACTTCGAAATGGATGCTTTTGCTGCTGTTGTCCTATCTTCTGTGGTTGAGAGGATCCTTTAAGTGTGACTGGAGGCTTGTATGACTAGTCATAATGAACTTTCTTTGGTTTAGAAAGAGGAAGCTGTCGAGTCTGTTGCTTTCCAGATTCCTCTTTTCCTTGGAGAGTGTACTCTATGTTTTGTACAGTTCTGATGTTAGGCTTGTTCACAGAGTTGAGCCACAACAGACTCCTCAAAAAGGTCCTTACAAGGGTGTGTCAAATATATTGAGGTTACATTTGGGAGCAACATATTGGAGCCCACCAATGTGTCCATTTGAGCTTTTATTCGACACTAGAAAATCATAGTATGCATAAGAGTTCTGGCTACAACAGTAAACATTTTGTTAACAGATTCTGGAGCCATCTAATGGAAACTTCCAGCATAGTAGTGGAGGTTATGATATTGAGGAGGTGGAGCTAGCATAAAATTGAGCCGAGGCTGTCCGCTCTTGAGATTTTTCTCATAGGGCTACCAAACTTTTGAGTAGCCATGTCCAGAGGGAGCTTTTTCCTTTCGAAGGGAAGGACAGCTGTTGTCCATTCCTTAGTAGAATTATCAGACACTAGGATGATAGTGACAAATGGCTTTAATTCTGCCATTGGCTCTCATTTCCCAGTTAACACAAAATTCAGAAAATTTGCCTTAACATGATTAACCCTTAAGAGTGGGACTAAAAAAAAACATATGCAGCACCCCAGACTGGGAAAATTTTTAGGTTGACCAATTTAAGAAACAAACACATCAACGAAAAAGAGGAAGATGTGCAAATGCACATGGTGTAAGGAAAATAGATGTCAAAATTCTCCTTACCTTTCACGAGAAGTTAAAAATGACCATTTATAACCCGTTGTGGGGCCTTAGAAAATTGTAATTTTTACCAAGTTGTACATTGCTTTTCTAATAATTAATTTTTTTATTTTCTAGAATTATAATACAGCTCACACAATATAATAACAGATAAGAACTAAAATCAGTAACAAATTCTGAGTACTATATTTTTTGTGAAATATTCACGTAAATTTACTGAGATCGAAGATGCAGTAACTTTTTGGAGTATACATGTTTATTCTAATATTATTTCTTTGCAGTTTTCTTTGCAAAATTACAGTTATAGCTGACTTACTATCATAAAAGATAAGAATAAAAACCAATAGTAATGCCTGGGTATATTTTTGAGCAAACAAACAAAAAGACATCATGTGAGAGAGAGAGAGAGAGAGAGAGAGAGAGAGAGAGAGAGAGAGAGAGAGAGAGAGAGAGAGAGAGAGGCATTACATGCCCCCATGAAGTGAAGTAATAGAACCTCTTTTCCTCCCAATTTCTCCAAATCGATGACACGTAATGTTGATACTCACCAGGAGGTAACTATCCACCATTCAAAACCTGTTATTGTTACTCATATGAGTGTGTCCATCCATGAAGGGTCAATTGTTTTCATGATGAAGGGACAGAAGGTTGGGGCTACCCAGTGAGCATATTGGTTCTCGAAAATAGTTGTACCACTTCATTTTCTGTTAAACTGGTAAAAGGTTGCTTTTGTGGCTTTCAATGCTATATTTGTAGGTAGGATAACCGGCTCCTTCAGTGGTTTCTCAGTTCTTACTGAAGGAGGGACCAAGTACCATTCTGTATTAGGAAACGCTGCTGTGTCCTGAAATTCTACCCATTCAACTTCAGTCATAGTTTTCCTCTCATCAATAATGTATTTACCATCAGGAGAATAGATACACATGAGGACATGAGGCGTCCCACCAAGAGTTAAAAGTTATCAGTATCATCAGGGGAGGTTATTGGAGTCCCCACTATCCTTTGATTTGAAGTTTTGTAGCCCAAACTGTATGTATTATTGCTAATAGTCATAGCTCTGAAACAAAACTCTGCTTGGGCAGACTGTGCAGCCACTTTATTCTTTTGTTTAGAGGCTGAGAAATTCTTAGAAGTTCATGTAGTTCAGTATCCAGGACTGACCTGATTTCCTGTTTGGAATGATAGATAATGTTTCTGATACACTGACGTTCAGTAGCAAGGACATCCTGGATACTACTGTTCATAATTTCCTCACAGACGTCAGAAAATATAGCAAGCAGTATTTCCCTATTAAGGGTGCTTTCATGAAGTGATTATGCCCTGGCATCTGTATCGTAACTGTCCGGCAACAAAAGAACAGAAGTCCTGGATACTTCACTAACCCCTCAGAAGATACAGACACTTAAGACGGTGTTAGGTGTACCCTATTGGGATCCCCTTCATTGCCTGATTGATGCATGGGTGAGAGATTTTCCTCTTCAGATATCTCTCATGTACAGCAGAAGGCTGTGTCCCTGGTCCTCTCGGGGACAATAGGGCAGTTTCAGTGGCAACATCCATTTCATGTCCAATAAAAAGGACATTTCTCCCAAATAAAGACCCCCATCCATTGAAGGAGTTAACCTAGGAGGAATTAGGAACCAATGCTCTTGGGTATTGGCCCAACTATTGGGTCTGCTCTCAGAGGGAAGGAAATATATCGTGCTGGAGTTTAGCCGGAAAGATGTAGTCTCTTCCTTTCGTACCCTTACTGAAATCTAAAACCCAATGAGACCACTTTAAGCGAACTGTTTCATGCTTAAAACTTTTTGCCAGGAGCATGCTAGGAGAATGTTACGTATTCCACAAATGTTCAGGGACCAACCATATTCCTCTTTATTCCTACAAGGGCTATGTTCATGGCAGGTGGTATGAGCCATACCCGCTGGCAAAAAGTAGACCAAGCAATTTGCTGCAGCACAGATAATCTGTGGATCTTGCATAATAGCAGCCTTGTAGTGATATGAAGCAAGTATTTATTAGAAACTACTTAGTACTAAGCATCTATAATTACTGTGCAGGTAGTACACTCAACATACTACAGGTTGACTTGGTCACAATGGTTATCCATAAAGCAGTAGATAGTAAATATGCTTCTCTCTAATGTTACATATGCTAATTATTTGTAATAACTTAGGCAGCCCAATTAATCTAAAATAGGCTAACTTTGACACAAGTATGTAGTCATTGCTGTTTACTGTTAGGCATCATAACAATGGGTTATTCCTTGCAAGAGTTATTATGTATTAAAATAAATTCTGCCTGAAAAGCAAATTGTTTATTGTCACACCACTCAATTAACAAAATTGTTACCTGTGTTAAAATTTGTATATGGTTACTATATAAATTCTGCCTGAAAAGCAAATTGTTGAATGTTACACCACTAACCTACAGCACAACTAACCTACAGTAGGCTAACTATGGCACAAGTACGTACTATTACGTAGTCATGTTGATCTATACTGTTAGGTATCGTAATGTTGAACTACTCAATTAAGACAAAACTAGCATTATATGTACTTTATATCTAATTTTTAATTTTATGATTTATTTACTGGGTCTAGACTACATGCAAGCCACGGGTAAAGCTATGGGCTACATAAGCAAGTATGTACTTCAGTGAAAATTTTTTGCCAAAGGAGAAAATTTTTAGTAAGAGTTTCATAATAACGTAGGAAAACAGACATCACAAATGTTTTCTTAGTGACGCCTCTATTGGTGGAGCAGTTTCTGATAAAAGTAAACCCACAAAAGAAAACATCATATAACTTGATACAAGTTCCCTTATATTAACCCTCTTACGCCGAAGGGGTATAATAAAAATCGTCTCCCATATGCCGAGGGGGTCTCGGAGTGAGCGCCGAAGCAGAAAAAATATTTTTTTCAAAAAATAACAGCATGCTTAGTTTTCAAGATTGGGAGTTCATTTTTGGCTCCTTTTTTTGTCATTGCCTGAAGTTTAGTATGCAACCATCAGAAATGAAAAAAATATCATTATCATATATAAATAATGTGATATATGATAGCAAGAAAACAAAATTTCATATACTATATTGTATTCAAATCGTGCTGTGAGCAAAACAGTTAAAGCTAACGAGTTGATTTTTTTTTCGTTGTATTGTACACTAAATTGCAATCATTTTGGTATATAACACATTGTAAAATGATCAAAGCAACACAGAGAAAATATTATCACAAAATGATGCATGAATTCGTAATGCACGGACGTAAAAAAATGTTTTTTTTTTTAAATTCACCATAAATCTAAATATTGTTCTAGAGACTTCCAATTTGTTTCAAAATGAAGATAAATGATTGAATATTACTATACTGTAAGAGTTTTAGCTTACAATTGCAGTTTTCGACCATTTCGGACGAGTTAAAGTTGACTGAATGTTGAATTTTTTAATATTTTTTTTATATGCAAATATTTCAAAAATGGGAAAAACTACAACCTTCAATTATTTTTTGTTGTATTCTACATGACATTACGCACATTTTCATATATAAAACTCTATGAAACGCCTAATAAGAAATGGAGCAAATATTATCAGAATGCGACATACGCATTTCGGAGATTTGCGGCGGAGAATCCACGTGTGGAGGGAAGGAAAGTTTTTTTAAAATTCACCATAAATTTAAATATTGTGCTAGAGATTTTAAATTTGTTTCAAAATGAAGATAAATGACTGAATATTACTACTGTAAGAGTTTTAGCTTACAATTGCGTTTTTCGACTATTTCGGTAGAGTCAAAAGTTGACCGAACGTGGTATTTTTTCTATTTATCGTGATTTATATGCAAATATTTCAAAATTGAGAAAAGCTACAACCTTCAATTATTTTTTGTTCAATTCTACATGAAATTGCACATATTTTCATATACAAAATTTTATGTAATGGCTAATTTAAAATGGTGCAAACATTACGACAATCGCACAAAAAAATTGCTGATTTTTTTCGGAAGAGTTACCGCGCAGATGTAAGGATTTTTTTTTTTCATAAATTCACCACAAATAAAAATATTGTGCTAGAGTCTTCCAGTTTGTTGCAAAATGAAGGCAAATGATTGAATATTACTAGAATATAAGAGTTTTAGCTTACAATTACGTTTTTCGACCATTTCGGTAGAGTCAAAGTTGACCGAAGGTTGAAATTTTGGCACTTATCGTTATTTATATGAAAATATTTCAAAACTGATGAAAGCTATAACCATGGGTTGTTTTTAGTTGTATTGTGCATGAAATTGCACACATTTCCATATATAAAACTTTATGTAACGGCTAATTTAAAATGGTGCAAACATTACGACAATTGGACAAAAAAATTTATCGGAAGAGTTACCACGCTGATGTAAGGAAAATTTTTTTTTCATAAATTCACCATAAGCCTAAATATTGTGCTAGAGACGTCCAATTTGTTGCAAAATGAAGGTAAATGATTTAATATTACTAGAATATAAGAGTTTTAGCTTACAATTGCGTTTTTCGACCATTTCGGTAGAGTCAAAGTTGACCAAAGGTTGAAATTTTGTCACTTATCATTATTTATATGAAAATATTTCAAAACTGATAAAAGCTACAGTCATGAGTATTTTTTCGTTGTATTCTACATGAAATTGCGCACATTTTCATATGTAATACTACATGTAACGGCTAATTTAAAATGGTGCAAAAATTATGTCAAAGTGACAAAATAATTTCTGAGATGTGTCACTGATACTTTTTAGTGCAATATGAAAGAAATTCGTGCTTGCGCCCCTGCATAACGATTGTAAACAAAACAACGCCTTGATCCGTGAGCTCCCAGCATCCCCCAAGGCGCGTGATTCAAAAGTTTTTGCCTGGTAGGCCCGTTAGTATTTTTCCGCGAATTTAAAAAAAAAAAATTTTATCGACGTTCAATACGTTCATTGGCACCCGACAGACAATTTATGTCGACGTTTAATACGTCCAATCGGCGTAAGAGGGTTAATAATTAATGGGGACCATTATCTCAAAAACTATTCAATAAGTAATTAGATACTACAATTAGCCAATTGGTTTTACTTAACACCAAGGTTTGGGGGTTGCGCACAGTTGAAAACTGGCTATGACTCTCTTACACGAGCCGTTAGTGTATTAGGCTAATAATGAAAACAGAAAATAACCCAACATATCTACAAGTAGCCCAAGTTAACTGATGAAAGGATATATACTAATCTCCAAGAACAACATTGTTTTTAAAATTATTCCTTCAAAATAAATAAACCTTATTTGTCAGCTAACAAAGACAGTAATATCATAAACCCAAACTGAATTTTTGCCCTGTGGGAGAAGCACTCTTCTAATGCCAACAAAACAAATCTGCGAGCCAAAAAAATGTGAAACAAAATTTTTCACTAGGACAAAAAAAAAAAAAAAAACTAAGCACTTAACGTTGTTTTGAATTTGGTTCTTCCATTATAGCCAAAATGTGATCTAGGAACTTGTAATCAGAAGGCAGATCGTCACACGTCTTACAGTGACCGAGGCCTAAAAACCGATGAGTGGAAGAGTTGGTATGGAGTGCATTGTTGCCACGATAGATTGCCGATGTGTGGAGCATTGTTGCAATGGGAATAGAACCTAGGCAGTCCCTGCAGACAAGGGAAAGAGTCCTCTTGTTTTGAGTTATATATGCTATCAGTGTTAACATGTACTAAACTGGCCAAGACCAACTAGAAGAGAGTTCTTTGAAACTGGTTGGTCCATCTTAAGGAGCTCCTCTAGGGACCTTGAGAGTAACTCCTTTGAGGACGAACAGCGGCTACACTATAAAAGAACAACTTCATTGTAAACATATGTAATGAAATGTACTTATTTTAAGGTGGACTTGTAATCAACCATTCACTTAGGTTTATTCACTACTTAATGTAGCTCTTTGGTACACTTTTGCATGTGTACTCATTTATTTTTTTTATTTTTGTATTTTCTGATAAAGATTTAGTAATTTGTAGCTGCTGAAAAATATCCATATCTGAAGTACACTTTATATGATAAATAATACTGTATTATAATTTTAGGTGCACTATGGATTTATTTTGAAGACCACTGACCAAAACAATACTGGAGGAGCAGAATATATGAAGAAAGGCATTGAAAGTAAAGCCGAAGGAACCCAGGATGGCCGCTTCTTCTTACATCTTGGGGATGCTTTACAGCGAGAGGGTCAGACTGAGGAAGCCTATAAAGTGAGTTCAAAGCTATTTGACATATTAAGTTGGGAGATACTTTCAGAAAATGATATTTTAGAAGATGCAATTGGACATTCCTTGTGTGAGATTCTTGTAAAGTGTGTAATACTATACCTTGCATAGCTAGTTTTTTGTAAAAGAAATAATGCTTCAAACTTGATAGTTGGGTCTCAAAGGTCTCAAGGATAGTATAGTAACTGATAGTTTTTCATTATTGGGTATGTTTTATTTGTTATTTCAGGTTAAATAGCAGAATTTTTTATAACTATTGAAATCATGGAGTGGAGGATGCATACAGATAACTTCATCTGCCTATCTTTTTGAGAAGCTGTAATGTTTTCACCTTTGAAATGTAACAAGCACATGCACGCAGTAGCTGCTGTATATTTCCACATGTAAGATGACCTATAAATCCCAAAATTAATCTCTAAAAATTTGGGGTCGTCCTATACTACAATTCTAAAAATCAAACCTTGAATTCTAAGATGTGTATCAGTAGGCTAGCCTCGGCCTCGGTGGTATAGCCTAACCTGAAGATTCACATTATGAAATAATATTAAAGGTAATAAAACCATTTTTACCATACATATTGTTGGCATAACAAATAGCCTATTTGAGGAATAATTGTAAATCAATGAAACAAACTTATATAAGCAATCCTAGCTGAGAAAATGTAAACATAGAGTTACAGTTGCTTTAACAGCAATCTTTATCTTTTGTTAACCTTTTAGAAACTTCAGTGGTAGTATAATTACAGTGATAACAACATTTAGGAGAACAATATTAATTTACATACCACAAGATTGATCACATTTGCCACCATCATAGGGATTCCAGTTTGGTTCTGAGAGTCAACTTTGGCTTTGTCGTCAATGTCATACACATCATCTTTGGTACCAACCATGGCATTTTGTACATGAACTTTCCTGTCAGATATATACTTAGCTATAGTCTCCGACGTTCCCGACAGAATTTCAAATCTCGTGGCACACGCGACAGGTAGGTCAGGTGGTCTACCTTACCCGCCACTGGGTGGCGGGAGTATGAACCAATCCCCCATGGCGGGAGTATGAACCAATCCCATCTTCTATTCAGATTTTCTCTGTCGCCAGGAACGACAACTGTTGTGGTTTTCTCTTGATAGATTTTTTCGATTCTTGTTTGCCTGGAGATCATTTTGGTGACGTATTCGTTCTGTTTGGCTTGGCATACGCTGTTTGTGGACCGTTTTTTGACTTTGCGCTGGATTAAGACTCCTGTTTTGTTTAGGGTATGTTCGGTTGAAGGATGTAAGGTGAGGTTGCTGAAAGCTTCGGTTGACCCTCACACTGTGTGTATGAAATGCAGGGGGAATGAGTGCGCGTTTAGTAACCCATGTAAGGAATGTGAGGGACTGAATGAAGATGAATATAAGGCTCTTTCTTCATACATAAGGAAGTTGGAGAGGGATAGAGTTCGTAAAGCTTCCTCTAGAAGTTCTAGTAGGTCTAGAGTGAGTGAGTTTGAATCTGACCCTAACATTAATGTAGAAATAGAACCTCCTTCCCAGGTTGCAGCCCCTGCTCCCTGCGCCGAAGCCGAAGATTCGTCTTCGGAGGCAGCGGCTTTGAAGGCTACTATTCAGTCTATGGAGTTGAAGATTCGCTTATTAGAGCAAGGTAAGAGTGAGAGTGTTGGTGATCAGTGCAGTGCCCCCACTGTTGTGGAGGGTGCGTCTGACCGGCTCCGTAGTGCCTCCAGGCCTAGACCTCTTCCAGACTCCCAGTTCCAGTGGAGGAGGAAAGTCGAAAGCCGCAGGAGGGTTAGGGAGAGCCCCCACCGGTCAGGCGTCCCCTCGGCAGATCCTGAAGTATGCTCCCAGGCTGCCTCGGATCGTATCAAGAAGGAGATCCTTCGTCAGTGTTTCTCCTCTTCTTCTTCGCCATCACCGAAGCGCGGTTGGAACTCCTCGGATGCTTCGCGCCCGTTGAAGAGGGCTTGGAAGGCACCCTGCAGTTCTTTGGCCTCCAGCCCGGAAGTCTTCCCTGAAGAGACTTCTTTGGAAGTGAAGAGGCCCAGAAGATCCTGTGATCGCTCGTCTTCTTGCGCACCTCGCTCTGCTGCTGCATCGGAGGAAGATCCTGTGGATTCTCCTACTAGAGTCCTTGTGGGACTCCAGGCTCAGATCTCGGCCCTGGCGGACTCTCTGGCTTTAAGATCTCGTAGGAGGAAGGACGTGTCTCTTCCGGTCAAGAGATCTAGACGCCCTTCTTCAGAGGATCGCTCTCCTCGACGTATGCGATCTCCTTCGTATGGGGAGGATTCGGCCGAGCATAGGAGCTTGCGCGAGTGGCCCCACTCTCCTGGCTCCCTCTCAGCATCGTCAAGGCGCCAGACTTCGGGCAGGCGCTCCTTGGATGGCGACAACTTTTCTCCGGATAGGCTCCCTGCTTCCGGTAGGCGCTCCTCTCCTGTCAAGCATTCGTCTTCTAGTGTGCGTCCTAGCGGAGAGAGACGCTCTGTGCAGAACAGGCTCCTTTCGTCGACTCCTTCAAGACGATCTTCTCCTCATCGACTCCGAGAACCTCGCAGGCGCCCGTCTCCGAGTAGGCGCTCGTCGCCTGGCAGCCGCTCTCCTCTCGTTTCGGAACATGTGTCTAGTAGGCGCCTATCTCCTATTAGGCGCTCTTCTCCTTTCAGACGTCAAGAGTCTGGTAGGAGCCATGCGCCTGGTAGGCGCCCTTCTCCTGGCAGCCGCTCTCCTGTGGATAGGCATCAAGAGCCTCGGGTCCACCGTTCACCTGGTAGGCGCTCGTCATTTGCGAGGCGCCCTACTCCTGACCGTTCGCCGCTTGACAGGCGCCAAGAGCCTCTCAAGCGCCCTTCTTCTGATAGGCGCTCGGCGCCTAGTAGCTGCTCTCCTCGCGACAGGCGCCAGGATTCTAGCAGGCGCGCTCCCTCTCGCAAGCGCCTTGTTTCTGGACACGGTTGTTCCCGTGGTAAGAGCCCAGACTCTCCTTCGTTCAAGATTTCTTCTACCTCGAAGAGAGAGTCCGATCTCAGACAGGCCAGGTCGGATAGGCGTTCTTCTTTTTCGACTCGCCGATCACCTGTGGACTTGACTTCTCCTGTGAGACTTCATTCTTCAGCTACGCGCTCTGCTCCTGTAAGGACCTCTTCTTCTTCAAAGGATCCTCCACGCTGTCCTCTGCAAGAAGGCCAGGATGGCTCGGACGAAGAAACTAATACAACGGCAGCGGTTTCTTCTTACAAGAAGTTAACAGAGATTCTACTTCAGGAATTCGGAGATTCCCTTAGCCCTACTGCTCCTCCTTCTCCGCACTCGTTGTTTTCGACGTCAAAGACAACGAAGGGATTGCCATGTGTGAGAATGAAGCCGACCCTGTCCATGAAGAAGGCGCTTAGGAGCTTTGGTTCCTGGATGCTCTCCAAAGAGGAAGCAGGGAAAACGGTGTTTGCCTTCCCACCGTCGAAACTATCTGGACGTACTGACTTTTGGTACGAGACAGGAGAGCCCTTGGGGCTGGGTCTCCCGTCTTCGGCTGATGCGGACTTTTCGCCATTAGTAGATGCTACGAGGAGATCGGTTCTTAACTCGGCTAAGATGACTTGGGCCATGAACGAGATCGATCACATTCTGAAAGGAATGTTCAGAGTGCTCGAAGTTTTCAACTTCCTTGATTGGTCGCTGGGAGTCTTGGCTAAGAAGACACAGGCTCCAGAGTCTTTCTCACCGGAAGACCTTCATTGCGTATTATCCTGTATGGATAAGTCTGTAAGAGACGGAGTGAGCGAAATCGCTTCCTTGTTTGGGGCAGGAGTGGTGAAGAAGAGATCCGTTTATTGCTCCTTCTTGACGAAGTCCGTCTCTCATGCTCAGAGGTCTTCGTTACTGTTTTCCCCACTCTCCGCTCAGCTTTTTCCCAAGCAACTAATACAGGATATCTCGACATCGCTTTCAGCTAAGGCTACGCAGGACCTTCTGGCCCAGTTGGCGAGGAAGCCTCGTCCCTCCTTCCCTGTCAAGATGAGAAAGGAGAAGTCAGGTGTTAAGGAACCCTTTCGAGGGGCTTCTTCCTCCAGACCCGCTTCGTTTAGAGGACGAAGGCCCAACAGGAGAGGGAAGACTTTCTCTAAGTCCGTCAGGACTTCAAAATAAGAAACAAGTCCTTCAGACAACGGTAGGTGCCAGGCTGTTAAGATTTGCAGAAGTCTGGGCCTAGAGAGGGGCGGATTCCTGGACCCTATCAATCATAAAGAGGGGTTACCTCATCCCTTTCACCTCAAGACCTCCCTTGACGACCACCCCAAGGGAGTTGACGGCCAAGCACAGGGACCCCATCATGAACCAGGCCCTTCGGCTAGCGGTAGATCAGATGCTAGAAAAGGAGGCAATCGAACTAGTGACGGACCTTCAATCAGCAGGCTTCTACAACCGCCTTTCCCTAGTTCCGAAATCCTCAGGGGGATGGAGACCGGTTTTGGACATAAGCGCCCTGAACTTCTTTGTAGAAAAGAAGTTTACAATGGAGACCACTTCTTCGGTGCTGGCAGCACTTTGTCCAGGGGACTGGATGGTGTCCTTGGACTTACAGGACGCTTACTTCCACGTACCGATCCATCCTTCCTCGAGGAAGTTTCTCAGGTTCATGATGGGGGGAAGAGTATATCAATTCAGGGCTCTGTGCTTCGGCCTCTCGACGGCCCCCCAAGTGTTCCCGGGAATCTTGAGGAATGTAGCTCAATGGCTTCATTTGGAAGGGGTGAGGATATCCCTGTACCTAGACGATTGGCTTATAAGGGTCAATTCGAAAGATCGTTGTCTGGAGGACTTACAGAAAACCTTGGAATTGACGAGTTCTTTGGGGCTATTAGTCTATTTCCAGAAATCAAGCTTAATACCCAAACAAGAGTGCGTTTATCTGCGGATCTGGATGAACTCTCAGAGTTTTCGGGCTTTTCCGTCTCAGGAAAAGATAGCCTGAGGCCTCAAGAAAGTAACAGCCTTCTTAGGGAAAGAAGTATGCACAGCGAGGGAGTGGATGAGTCTGCTGGGAACGCTCTCCTCGCTGGAGCAATTCGTTTCCCTAGGAAGGTTGCACCTGAGACCGCTCCAATTCTTTCTTCATCAGAATTGGAGTCGTCGTTCTCAGGATTTGACGTTCTCCCTGTCCATATCTCAGCAGATCAAGGAGAAACTCGTGTGGTGGACAGATCCCAACAAGTTTGCTCAGGGACTGTCTCTGCAATCCCAGAACCCCAACCTAGTGTTGTTCTCCGACGCATCGGAGACAGGTTGGGGGCCGACTCTGGGAACCCGAGAGATGTCAGGTACCTGGGTGGGGGACCAGGTGACCTGGCATATCAACAGAAAAGAATTGATGGCCGTGTAGTTGGCTCTGAAAGCCTTCGAGTCCAACGTCTGAGACTCTATAGTTCAGATCAACTCGGACAACACCACAGCTCTGGCATACATCAGGAAACGGGGGGACGCATTCCTTCTCTCTGTACGAAACAGCAAGAGACCTTCTTTTGTGGGCCGAAGAAAGGAGAATCAAGCTTCTCACCAGATTCGTACAGGGAGAGAGGAATGTGAGAGCAGATCTCCTCAGCAGGAAAGAGCAGGTCCTTCCCACGGAGTGGACACTTCATCAAGATGTATGTCAGAGCCTGTGGAAGTTGTGGGGCAGGCCGCACATAGACCTCTTCGCCACCGCAAGAAATGCAAGACTGGATCTATACTGCTCTCCCATCTCGGATCCATGGGCGATAGGGATCGATGCGCTTCTTCTAGACTGGAAGGGGCTCGATGTGTACGCGTTTCCTCCCTTCAAGATTCTGGGAATAACACTCAAAAAGTTCGCAGAGTCAGATTCAACAAGGATGACACTAATCACTCCTTTCTGGTCGGCCCAAGAATGGTTCACAGAGGTACTGGAATGGTTAGTGGACCTTCCAAGATCGCTCCCTCTAAGGAACGATCTACTCAGACAACCCCACTTCGACAGGTATCACAAAAACCTCCCCGCTCTCAGTCTGACTGGCTTCAGACTGTCCAAAGTCTGGTCAGAGCGAAAGGCTTTTCAACGGCATCTGCTAAAGCAATCGCAAGAGCTAGGAGGTCTTCCACCTTACAAGTATACCAGTCGAAGTGGGATGTCTTCAGACGTTGGTGCAAGAGGAATAACGTTTCCTCTTCCAGTACCTCTGTGACCCAAATTGCTGATTTCTTAATTTTTCTTAAGCAAGAATGTGGTCTGGTGGTATCTACTATTAAGGGATACCGCAGTATGTTGGCGGCAGTTTTTAGACACAGAGGCCTCAATATCTCAGAAGATAAAGACCTGCATGACCTGATTAGGTCTTTTGAAACAACTAAAAAGCAGTCATCTAGAACACCTAACTGGAATCTGGACGTGGTACTTCAGTTTCTCAGCTCGTCTAGATTTGAACCCCCTAATTCAGCCTCGTTCAAGGATCTGACCAAGAAGACACTTTTCCTTATGGCTCTAGCATCTGCCAAGAGGGTGAGTGAGCTTCAAGCCATTGAGGGCAATGTTGGCTTTAAAGAACAGTCTATGGTTTGTTCTTTCCTCCCCGGATTCCTAGCAAAGAACGAGAACCCATCAAATCCGTGGCCCAGAAGCTTCGAGATTTGAAGATTATCTTCTCTTGTAGGGGAAGAGCCTGAGAGAACTCTTTGCCCGGTGAGGATATTAAAATATTATCTGAAGAGAAAAGAGCAACTTAAGGCCAATCAAGAGGTCCTTTGGTGCTCCGTGAAGGACCCCACACGACCACTATCGAAGAATGCTCTGTCCTTCTTCTCAAGAAGCCTTATAAAAGAAGCGCATGTATCTTGCAATGAGGATCATTTTAAGCTTCTTAAAGTGAAGGCACGAAGTGAGGGCCATTGCCACTTTGCTGGCTTTTAACAAAAATATGTCTGTGCGGAACCTTATGGAGGCAACCTCCTGGAGATGCCACTCGGTTTTCGCAAACCACTACTTGCGTGATGTGAAAATCACTTATGACAAATGCTTCGCCTTGGGCCTTTACGTATCGGCAGATTCGGTGCTGGGACAGGGAGCTGGAACTTATCCTTGTTAGGCTTTTATATTTTTACCCCTTGTTTTGTATTTGTTGGTTATGGTTGTCTGAAAGAGGATGCAGGGAAGCATCTCTTTCTTGTCGTAGTACTAACACTAGTTAGTTTGGTTAGGTGGTCTGATGGGTTTTGGCTCCTTGCGGTAGTAGTGGTGAGGATCTGTTAAGTAAGCGGACGAGTTCCCTTTGACAGGATCCGACTTGGATTCTACCACACAAGGGGATCAGATATCCCGGTGGTAGATCCTAGAGTCTTTCAGCAACAGGTCACGTCCTCGCTGTAGCTCTCCAGGCAATGCAGACTCAGAGACAGTATCAATGAAGTCTTCTGCCTGAACAGGTAAGAACCAAGGTTTTTATATCCTACAACACCAGTTGTTTCCCTTTTTCTATATTTTTTAGCTGTCTCTTACCCTCCACCAAGGGTGCCAATCAGCTAAGTATATACCTGACAGGAAAGTTCATGTACAAAAATGATATTGTTAAACTACAATAAAGTTTTGTACATACTTACCTGCCACGATTTTATAATTACGGATTTAATGGCCCACCCAGCCTCCCCTCAGGAGACAGGTGGAAGAGAAAATCTGAATAGAAGATGGGATTGGTTCATACTCCCGCCACCCAGCAGCGGGTAAGGTAGACCACCTGACCTACCTGTCGCGTGTGCTGCGAGATTTGAAATTCTGTCGGGAACGTCGGAGACTATAGCTAAGTATATATCTGCCAGGTAAGTATGTACAAAACTTTATTGTAGTTTAACAATATCATTTTTTTTAATGATTTTATGACACTGTCAGTTTTCATGTTCCTGATGCTTTTATAACGAAAATGCAGCGAACATCACGTGAGGCAGCATGCAAAGCTTTGTTATTTTTTTAGAATAATTCACTCTTATGAACAATAATTGTGTACGATAATTTTCATTCATTATTGTATTTTAATAGCGGTTGTTGAGAATGGCGATGAAACAAAACAATGGTTTCCCTTTTAGGTAATGTTAGTATGAAAAACATGACATAGAATCTGATTTGTTAAACCCACCTTTCATAATTTACAAAAGAAAGGCATGTATCTCTGAATTAAGTTCCATTCGGCAACTAAAGACAGAGATGATATTGGTCAAACGTGATCAGCTGATTATTTCAAGACTGTAAACAAAACTAGAATACAAATGACGTATCATCGCTCTGTTCATATACAGGGGGTCCTCGAGTTACGACGTTGATCCGTTCTTACGATGCATCGTAACACGATTTTCAGCGTAAGTCGGAACATTGAAAAATACCACATGATTTAATGTAAATACCTATCAATAACAACGAGAGAACAATTCCTTACCTTTATTAGTTTGATTGGCTTGCACACTGGAGAGGAAGCTGCGGTGCTGGAGAGACTGGGGGAGGTTAGTGAAGAGAAAAAGAACCTCCAGAAGTTGCTGGAGATGCACCAATAACCTTTCCATTTCAATTATTAGACCACTACGCTGCTTAGTTATCACTGTCGCTTTCATAGGAGCAGATCCTTTCACATGTTCAACGATGCACTCTTTATCTTTGATAATGGTAGCAACGGTCGAACGGCTAAGGCCAAGCGAGCGGCCAATGTTTGTTGGCGTTTCTCCCTTCTCAGATCGCTTTATAATGTCCACTTTAATTTCCATGGTGATGGCCTTTCTTTTCTTCGATGCACTACCATCAGAAGAGTCCGCCTTGTGCTTGGGAGCCATAACAAAGAGCAAAAAGTTACAAAAACGATACAACACGAGGGAGAGAGAGGCAGTGTAAACAACCAAAATGGCGTATGGGCGAGGAATGAGCGTAGCGAAGCGACGCCGTCCTCTCCCCCACAAAGCGTATTCTTCCGCCGTGCGCCTGGAACTAGTTCGCGTTTGTTTACGTTGCTTACGACGCTAAACCGCGTAAGACGGAACGACGCAAAATATTATTTTTTATATTTTTATGGGGGCGCGTTCGTAACCACGAAACATCGTAAGTCGAGACCAGCGTAACCCGAGGACTTACTGTATTGTAATACGATAATACATGCAATATGATTACAGTAAAAAAAGTTTTATTAAAATTATCATTATTCTCAATACAACTATTATTCCACTTTTGCAAGAGGATATCTATCAGTGTAGCAACCAAACCAAGCCAATGGTCTCTCTTTCTTTCATCGATTGTAATACTAATAATAATCCTCAAGTAAAAAATTCTTTTTTAGAATTCTGGATGAAGCGATTATGGTAAACGTATGACATAGACAACCGTATTGAGAAACGGCTGATTGTTAACATCATTTACCCTAACTATTGAGCATTTTTAAGAGTTCCCTTACAATTGTCAAGTTGTTAAACCCAGCTGATTTTTAATGGTTGCTTCCGTAAGTAAAACTAAATAGTTTTGTTAATCCCTAATGCAATGGAGATTTCAAGAAAGAATACTAGTAAATTAAAGCTTCCGATCATAGGCAAGGCTGAATAAAACGAATAACGACCAGGTGGTTAAGTGATGTTCGGAACTGGAGAAATTGCTTATAGTACATTGAAGCGATATGTGCTCGTTTTCAACCAAACTTCGTTAATTCACAATAAAAGATATCTCCGAATTATAGTATCTCTTCTAACAAATAATGGCAATGAAGATATCGATAATGGTCAAATCAGCTGAGATTTTGAGAATGTAAACAATATCAAATGTGAATGATGTACATGACGATGTTTATCTGTAATGCAGTAACAATATGATAATAGTAATACTATAATTGGATACAACAAGCAAAACAACCTTTATTTAAGTCATCATTATTATAAATGTAGTTTTACTGTTTAATTTTTGCAAATAATCAATTTCCTCCAAAAAACATTTTGGTTTTGTAATTTAGAAGTTGTCCTATACTACAGATATGAGATATATTCGTGAAAATTTGCCGTGATTTTTTGCCTTGTCTTATCTAAAGGTTGTCTTATACACAGAAATATACGGTATGTACGGTTTACAATTATGTCATGTAGATGAAGATTAGAAACTACTGATCACTTGAAAGATTTTTGAAAATATGAGAAAAATAAAAAGGTACCATGACAAAACATGCCAATATACAATGCAAATCTAGTTTATGATGTGCTGTAATTTCCTAATATACTAGTCAGTTTGGTATTTAAGTACAGTACTATATATATACATGAATAATTTAGTTGTAAAGGGAAAGGCAAAGCATATGTATGCACTAACAAATATACTGTCGGCCCTTGTCAAGACGGACTAATAGGGGGCTAGGGTGTCCTCTTTAACCGACATTATCTCTCTCTCTCTCTCTCTCTCTCTCTCTCTCTCTCTCTCTCTCTCTCTCTCTCTTCTCTCTCTCTCTCTCTATATTATATAATATAAATACTATATATATATATATATATAGATATATATATAATATATATCTATATATACAGGCAGTCCCCGGGTTACGACGGGGGTTCCGTTCTTGAGGGCGCGTCGTAAGCCGAAAATCGTCGTAAGCCGGAACGACACTTGGAAATATGCCTTAAACTAAGAAAAAGTTAGAGAGACCTTACCTGTGTGACATGCAAGTATTGCATGATGTGTAGTGTGGTTATTTCAATGGCAAAGGATGGTTCTTGAAGGTATAATTCTTTATTAAACTCTTGTGACACTATAAAGCACAATGTACTACACTTAATCCTTAGGTTAGATTATACACTAAACACTATTATGCACTGTACACTACGTAGTATGTAATCCTTTGGTAGATCCTGGAGTACACTAAAATCCCAGTCTGGTAGCTCTGGAAGGTAAAAGTATAACACAATTAGTACAAAATACTACACAAAGTCCTGAATGCAATATGTAAATTATAGATATCAAGAGTAAAAGAGTTAATGTATGTTAATTAATTCCTTACTTTTAGTTTATAATTCCTTACTTTGAGTTATATCAAGAGTAAAAAAGTTAATGTATGTGAATTAATTCCTTACTATTAGTTGAAAGTTGTCATGCTATGTAACCCTGGATGCACAAAGTCTTATGTGGCCCCATAGCCTACATCATTCAGGGGGTTCTGGAATGTACAAAAAATAATTAGTATGTCAGTAAGTACTCTATGCATAGTAAGTTACATACAGTAATATGCACCATACAGTGGTTTAATATCACATATATAACATGTATAAAACTTAGTTAATGTATGTTAATTAATTCCTTACCTTTAGTTTAAAGTTGTCGTGCTATGTAACCCTGGATGCACAAAGTCTTATGTGGCCCCATAGCCTACATCATTCAGGGGGTTCTGGAATGTACAAAAAATAATTTTGTCAGTAAGTACTCTATGCATAGTAAGTTACATACAGTAATATGCACCATACAGTGGTTTAATATCAACTGGTATGCATATTGTAAATGATTGGTCTACACCCCCTGTTCAGCAGGGAGTGTACAGTATGTAATTCCATGAGGGACCTTGATCACTTATCCCATGTGAGAGATCTTGGTCACTTTTTTTTAGTATGTACGTATAAAACTTACTTAATGTATGTTTACTACTATGTATAATTCCTTACCTTTATGTTATGTAGTAACCCTGGACAAAGTTTTATGTGGCCCCATAGCCTGCATCATGGAGGGGGTCCTGGTTTTCTGGAATGTACCAAAAAAGTATCAAAGTTAAGTCATGTTAGTATGTGTTTAGTAGTTACATACAGTAACCATACGTACAGTGGTTTATAACATGTATGTACATAATCAAACTTGGTTGGAAATTCCTGTAAAAAAAAGTTATGTACGTATGTAATACTACTGTATGTAAAAACCTTACTGTTCATACTTTGTTACACTACATGTTACATGTGATACGTATACTTTCCTGAAGGGTTTTTTCCATCCAAAAATGGTGCTTCTACTTGTAGTTATCCCTTGATGACACTTGTAGTAATTTGTTAGTAACAACCTGGAGTTGTGTGAAAAATGTTGGTTCTGGAAGGAAAAAGTAACAAAATTAGTGTACAAAATATACACTACAGAAAGTTGTGAATGCAATATGTTAATTACTGTAGATATATCAAGAGTACTAAAAGAGTTAATGTATGTTAATTAATTCCTTACTTTTAGTTTAAAGTTGTCATTCAATGTAACCCTGGATGGACAAAGTCTTATGTGGCCCCATAGCCTACATCATTCAGGGGACTCTGGAATGTACAAAAAATAATTTTGTCAGTAAGTCCTCTATGCAGTCTATGCAGAGTAAGTTACATACAGTAATATGCACCATACAGTGGTTTAATATCACATATAACATGTAGTATAAAACTTAATTTAGAAATTCCTTACATAACTTACCAACTTTTAGTGAGTCTCAAAGCTGTTACCTAGGTTGTGGGAGATGGAGGTGGAGGTGTAGAGCATTCATGATAAGGATGCATTCCAATGCATCCTTATCATGAATGCTCTACACCTCCGTGTAGAGCATTCAGTGTGCTTTATCACAGATAACAGGCTAGGATGATGGGCAGTCTGGAATGAAGAATTAATATTAAAGGACAGTATGTAACCACTTAGGTGTACAAAATTTATTGTATGTATGCAAACATTAAACACAACTGAGAATTCCTTACCTTCAGCAAAATGAAGACATGTAGGCTATGTAGAGGTCTGGTTTATGTAAGTCACAGGTGCATGCCAGTCTGGAATGATAATGTAATAGTACATATGATTATAGTATGTATGTTACATACATAACATGGTTATTACATATGTAATAATAAAACATTAATAAAAAAAAATGTCCTTACCAAATTCTAGTGGTTGGCTTGCTTACTGGGATGGCCATATGGTACATGAGAGTGGGTGGCTGGGCTATGGAGTGGGATGGGCAGGTGCTTGGGAGTCTGGAATGATAAAAAATATATAAAATGATAGTTACTACTACTGTAACTACTGCACATGTTATTACTGTTTGACATATGTAGTGTGTAATACGTATGTTCAATATAAAAAATGAAGAATTCTTTTACCTGAAGGAATGGGAGAGGTGATACTACTCGTATCAACTGATTTGGGCTCTGGAGAGGTGATACTCGTATCAACTGATGAGGGAACATCTAGATCTGGAAAGAATGATAGGGTACATAAATATATTATAAGGTGGATGTAATTGTAGCATATGTACACTTTTAATAAAATTTCTATTTGCAATTTATAAAACATTTTATACAAATTTGTTAAGGATTCCTTACCTGATGTATAGGGCGAGGCATCAAAACCATGGAAAGGCTCAGGGTCATCTGGGTCACTGTCACTATCAAAGGGGTCTGAAATGAAAAAAAAAATAATAAGGTTATGCAACATCAAACACATTGTACCACTATGTAAGTTAGTGTACGTATGTATGTAGGGTGTAAACAATTTCCAACATGAAAATGAGAAAAATGAAATTGCTTACCTGATTGTACACGTACAGGTGGGCGGGCTGCTACAAAGGGTCAGGTACAGGGGGATCTGGAACTGTCACAGGTAGTACAGGGAGATCTGGAACTGTCACAGGTAGTACAGGGAGATCTGGAACTGTCACAGGTAGTACAGGGGGATCTGGAACTGTCACCACTTCTGCAATAAAATTACAAATGATGAAAATTAATGAAGTTACAATTTACTCTTACATTTAGTTGTTACATTAAAAAATTAACACATTTTAATATGTACACTATGAAACACATAAATTAGTAAAACAGTTTCAGAATTCCTTACCAGGACTAGGAGTGGGAGGTGGTGGTACTGGAGACTTGTGAAAGAAAGTGTCAAGCCTGGACTGCACACTTCTCTTCGTCTGCTTCTCCTTCAGGGTCTCCTTGTAGAAAGTCACCAAATCCATGATTCCTCTCTTGATTTTGTCAAACCTAAAAACGTTAGGGTCTTCTGTCTCAAAAGAAGCCAAGGCTCTCTCCAGATGAGTAAAACCCTCTGACAAGCCTTTCACAGTTAATGACCTGGGTTTTGGCTCTGGTGCTGCCTCCTCTTCCTCAATCATTTGTTGTTCAAGTTCAAGTAAGTCCTCTGCAGACAATTCCTCTCCATGGGAAGCCAGCAGCTCTGTTACATCATCAGTTCAAGATCTAGTTTCAGCCTCTTGCTTAGCCCTACGATCTTCCTCGTCACAGTCTCGACGTCTTCTGCCTGGTCAAAGCCTTCAAAACTGTGCACAAACTGTGGACACAGTTTCTTCCAGGCCCCATTTAAAGTGGTCGTCTTCACCTCGTCCCAAGCACTTGCAATATTTTTCACTGCATCAGCAATGTTGTAGCCCTTCCAGAATTGCTTCAGTGTCAACTCCTTGTTAGCTTCTATGGCCCTCAAAAGCAAAACGTATGGTCCTTCTAAGGTAGTAAGCCTTGAAATTAGCTATTACTCCCTCCCGGTCCATTGGCTGTATCAGCGATGTGGTATTGGGTGGGAGGTACACCACCTTCACATTAGGATGCATGTCGCTCAAATTTGAAGGGTGACCAGGGGCATTGTCCAGGACTAAGAGGGCCTTAAAAGGCAGACCCTTCGAAGTCAAATACCGCTCCACTGCTGGCACGAAATGGTCATTGAACCAATCTTCGAAGACCATTAAGGTAACCCAAGCCTTCTTGTTTGATTTCCAAATCACAGGGAGTTGACTCTTGAAAATGCCCTTGAAAGCTCTGGGATTCTCGGCCAAATACACCAGCAAGGGCTTCAGTTTCAAATCACCACTTGCATTGGCCCCAAACAGCAAAGTCAGTCGCTCCTTTCCAGCTTTATGGCCAGGTGCTGACTTCTCCTCCTTGGAAAGGTACGTTCGATTTGGCATTCTTTTCCAAAATAATCCAGTCTCATCCACATTAAAGACTTGGTCAGCCGTGTAACCACCATCCTTAATTATCTCAGCCAAACCACCTGGAAAACATTCTGCTGCTTCGCTATCAGCACTAGCAGCTTCACCTTGCAGCTTCACATTATGCAAATTTGCACGAGCCTTAAAACGGTTAAACCAACCTCTACTCGCGGAAAATTCACCACCAGCACTGCCTTCGCCAAACTTTTTCACTACTGCCTCATGCAGCGCTCTAGCCTTCTCCTGATCACACTTAAGCTCACCGGAACACGTCGCTGGTTCTGGTCCTCCAGCCAGATCATGAGCAATTTCTCCATTTCAACAATGCTCTGGCTACGTTGCTTCTCGTTTATCACCGTTGACTTCATCGGTGCAGCATCCTTAACATGCTTCAGAATACGTTCCTTGTCCTTCACAATGGTTACCAACCGTGGTCCTGCTCAAGCCTAAAGAACGGCCTATTTCGGTGTTAGTTTCTCCCTTCTCCGAACGCTTTACCACGTCATATTTGACCTCCATCGTGATGACCTTCCTCTTCTTGGATGAACTATCATCGGAGGAAGTACTTTGGCGTTTAGGAGCCATTGTAAATTTGCGAAAATGGCAAGGAATTTCAGCAACGTCTTAGCACACAACCGACTGAACTTCAGGCAGACACGCGATTGAAGTGGCGTCCTTTCGTATTGTTACGCTTGGCGTCCTCAACCGTCCGAGGTCGTTGTTCGGTCAATTTACCATACAGTTTAATAGCGTTAATTAATTTATGCACCTCCGCTCAAAAACTAGTTCTGCATATGAGGTATCGTTAAAAAGCATAACAAAACGTCGTAACCTTGGAATTTGTGTTGTAATCTAACCAGAAACTTAGTTTTTTTTAATTATGTACTGGAAACAAGCAATGATTTTTCATTATATTTGCGCTTTTTGGACTGTTTTAAACTGCGCATCCCAAGCTAGTGTATTCATTCGCCCGCAAACTAGTTCCGCATATGCGGCGTCACTAAAAAAATTCAAAAAATACGAAAAAAAAAAAGTGTCAAAAATCATCATAACCTCAAAATTTTTGTTGTAATGTAACCAAAAACATATTTTTATTATATACTGTGCTAAACTATAAAGGATTTTTATCATAGCATGCGTTTTTTAAAAGCGTCGTTAACTCGGAGCGTCGGAAGCGTCAGCGTCGTAACCTCAGAACAAGCGTCGTAACCCAGGACGGATTTTCCATTGAATATTTAAGAAAAAGCGTCGTAACCTCGGAACGTCGTAAGCCGGAACCGTCGTAACCCGGGGACCGCCTGTATATATATATATATATATATATATATATATATATATATATATATATATATATATATATATATATATATATATATATATGCTTAAAAAATCACAGTAGATGCACGTGACTTCATAAATAAGCGAATCCCACAGGAAAATGATAGTTGGAAATCCAAGCACTTTCATCTTTACTCAGACATTGTCAAGGAGCTAATGAAATACAATTGGAGAGAAAGGTCTCGGGTACAAAACAAGATCAAGAATACCAGATGGTTAATTGTCAAAAGGGTAAAAATTAAGAGATAATCCAGGATTATCGGATATCACACGGTCACAAACTTAAACAGATTTGACCCTAACCGAAATTACAAAGTATCTTTACAGTCCAAAACATGTAGAAACTGAATATATTAATTTTGTTGCTTATATTTATCTACAACTTTTTTCATTATGAAAGCATCAAGTTTAAATAAACCAAGACTTAAATTTAGAACATTTCTATTATTTGACTTGATAAAAGAAGATTCAAGGATATTCCTTTTAACTGTGTCATTACATGGGACTAAGGCTCTTGCTTGACTCCAGTTAATAGGATGGTCTAAATCTCTCATATGTACGAATAATGCATTCGATATTTGCCCAGTTCTCACAGAATATTGATGTTGGTTGAGACGTTGTGAAAGAGATTTACCCGTCTGTCCGTAATATACTTTATCACACTTTTTGCAAGGAATTTCATATATGCAGCCTGGAAGATCTTTAGGAGAATTTTTGATTACTAAACTCTTGACATTAATATTACTGAAAACAACATTTATGTTAAAAAGCTTTAAAATTCTAGGAATATCTAAAAACCTTTCATCATAAGGTAATTTTAGAATGTTATGCTTACTAAATTCAAGTTTGTCATCATTAATGGAATAAAATGTTTTTCTAGTTCTTTTCCATGCCACATCTACAAAAGTCCTTGGGTATTTTAAGTTTCAATGCAATATCATAAACAGTTTTAATTTCAGCGTCAATAAACTGCGGGCTACAGACACGTAAAGCCTTTAGGAACATCCCAGAAAAAACAGAGAATTTAACATTTTGATGGTGATTGGAGTAGTAATGAACAAAAGAGGCAATATTAGTTGATTTTCGAAAGACTATAAAGGTGAAATTTCTATCATTTCTATGGACAGTTACATCAAGAAAATTCAAATTACAATTTCTTTCTTCCTCTACAGGAAATTTTATAGAAGGGACTAAATTATTGAGATTATTAAGGAATTCCTGGAGATTTTCGTGAACTGGCCAAATACAGAAGATATCATCCACATATCTAAACCAAATAACTTTTTGGGGCAAAATTCTTGGTAAGAGTTTTGTCTAAAAAAATTCCATGTAAATATGGCTAAGGACAGGAGATAAGGGATTCCCCATAGCCATGCCAAACTTTTGTACAAAAAATTCCCCATTGAAACAAAATTTACTATCTCTGATACATAACCTTATGAGACTAATGAGGTTTGCTACACTTAAGGGAATGTCATGACGTTCTAATTCCTCCTCCAAATATTCAAGTAAGTCATCTACAGGCACTTTTGTAAATAAAGAGACAACATCAAAACTAACCATATTAAAATCATAATTCAAATTTAAACTATTCAATTTGCTTTACAGCCTTTGCTGGCTGTAAAGCATTGTCCTTGAGAAGTCGAATCACTAGCGCCAGAGCTAGTACTGTCTTGAGGTTCGTCAAGATCATCTTCAGTGGCTTCTTCAGCATCTTCTTTGTCGTTGTCATCGGGCAAGGTTTGATCATAGAGAGATTTGGCCTTTGTCCTGATCATATTAGTGTCTGAAGTCACGTTTTTTTTCCTGCAATCAGCAACCCACAAGGCTAATGCAGCTTCCATTTTCACAATTCTCGTATTACGTGGAGTTACCACACGTTTCACTTCTTTATTGAAGCTTATTGCAGCAGGTTTGCGGATGTTAGCTTCATCTTTTTTTATGTAGTGCACTGTCGATTCATTCACTCCATAATGACGTGCCACCGCGGCATAACTTCTGCCCTGTTTTAACATATCTAAAAGTTTGACCTTTTCACTGATGGTCATCATCTTCCTCTTCCTCTTCCTCTTCTTCTTGGGCTCACTAGAGGAATCTTTCGCAGGGGCACGGCGCTTACGAGGCATTGTAAGGGCATAACGAAAAGTTAATTTCGAACACAACACTTAAGATACGTGAGACACAGTTGACAGCTTGAACGAAAGTGGCAAGATACAACAAGGGAAGAAGAACTGGCTCTCCACAACAGAATGAGAGGAATTGGAAAAGAAATAACACCCAGCAATGAATCACAAGAAGACAAACTAAGAGACAATACCACAGAAGACAACAGGAACGATGAGCTATCAAACAACTGCTCAGGAAGAAACACTGAAGAAGTAACAGAGAGGATAGAATGGGTGGAAAAGATCAGACAATGGATGAAGCCTGGTACAGAAAGAGCAAAAATCCCCCCCATTAAAGCCTACAACACAGGGAGAAATTAAGGGAGGAAACAAGTGAAGTTAATAAAATAATGAGACTAATACACACCACCATTATCACAGAAACAAATAACCTTGTATATGTAGGAGCAAGACTAGTAGCAGAACTCATGGGGATACAAACAAACAACACCACCATCACAATCAACCCAACAGAAACCAAAACAGCAACTGCCTTGGCAAAGGCACCTGTAAAAATAAATCATGGTGATGAGATCTGACTTGAGTAAACTGAAGGAGATGGCAGAAAAGAGGTTAAGAAGCAAGAAAACAAGGGAGGAACTGAACAAAAAATACAAAGTACAGGAGAAGGGTACTAAACAACACATTAGAAGATATAAAACAGGCTTAAAGCCAAAGCACATAAGATCCAACATTACATGAACAGGAATAAAGGATGCCAACGGAACTAGCTATTCAGAACCAACCAGAAAAGACCATAGTACAGCCAACCAAGAGGGGAAGACAACCACCAGGAAATTCCTGAAGCCGAACCAAGTAAGAGACTCTGGGAAAATGTATGGAGCAATCTGATATCACACAACCAACATGCAACATGACTCCGGGAAGTTAAGGTAGAATAAATGAGATTCACTGAGACCACAACAGACTTGATCAGGAAAGAATATATGCAGAGACTTAAGGGCATTGCCAGTAATCAGATACAGTGCAGGAGTAGTGAAGTGGACAAAGGCTGAACACCGCAGCATAGACCAGAAAACTAGGAAACACATGACACTACACAAAGCACTATACCCAAGAGCAAATTTGGACAGAGTATACATAACACGAAAGGAAGGAGGGAGAGGACTACTGAGCATAGAGGACTGCACCAACATTGAGAGCAGCGCACTCACAGCACTGGGGCAATACATATCTGAAGACTAGTGAAAACAAATGGCTCAAGAGTGCATGGGAAGAAGTACTGATAAAAAAAGTTGCCGGAGACCCTGAAATATACAGACAGGAGAATGACAAACAGAACGGAGGAATGGCACAGCAACCCAATGCATGGACAGTACATTAGACAGACTAAAGAACTGGCCAGCGATGACACATGGCAATGGCTACAGAGGGGAAAACGATAAATGGAAATAACATCTCACCCATATGCAAGAAGTGCAATGTGAAAAACGAAACCATAAACCACATAACAAGTGAATGTGGCACTTGCACAGAACCAATACAAAAAGAGGCATGATTCAGTAGCAAAAGCCCTCCACTGGAGCCTGTGCAAGAAATACCAGCTATCTTGCAGTAATAAGTGGTACGAGCGCCAGCCTGAGGGAGTGATAGAAAAACAATCAGGCTAAGATCCTCTGGGACTATGGTATCAGAACAAATAAGGTGATACATGCCAATAGGCCAGACGTGATGTTGATTGACAAAATCAAGAAGAAAGTATCACTATTTGATGTCGCAATACCATGGGACACCATTGTAGATGTGAAAGAAAGAGAAAAGATTAATAAGTATCAAGACCTGAAAATAGAAATAAGAAGGATGTGGGTTATGCCAGTGGAAGTTGTACCCATAATCATAGGGATACTAGGCACGATCCCAAGATCCTTGAAGGGGAACCTTGAAAAAGTACATGCTGAAGTTGCTCCAGGAATCATGCAGAATAGTGTGCTCCTAGAAACAGTGGACATAGCAAGAAAAGTGATGTACTTCTAGGGAGGCAGGATGCAACCTGGAACCCCACACTATAAAAACCACTCAGTTGAATAGGATAACTGTGATAGTGAAAAAAAAATGGTAATATTACTATAAACTGAAATTACAAAATTTGTATGTGATGCACAAATTTAAAGAAACAAAATAAAGAAATAAAACTTTTCCTTCATCTTTGTGTTAACTGCTAGAAGCCAAAGCTGTCAAATAAATCAATTTACTAATGTGTCAACAGCTAGTCATAGGATTCTCTCTCTCTCTCTCTCTCTCTCTCTCTCTCTCTCTCTCTCTCTCTCTCTCTCTCTCCATAATTATTCATAAATAATTTCACTCTTCTTAAGTAAGGAAAATCTCTCTCTCTCTCTCTCTCTCTCTCTCTCTCTCTCTCTCTCTCTCTCTCTCTCTCTCTCTCTCTCTCTCTCTCTTTCTCTCTCTCTCTCTCTCTCTCTCTCTCTCTCTCTCTCTCTCTCTCTCTCTCTCTCTCTTTCTTTCTTTCTTTCTTTCTGTTTCCATGATTATTCATAAATAATTTCACTCTCTTAAGTAAGGACAACTCTCTCTCTCTCTCTCTCTCTCTCTCTCTCTCTCTCTCTCTCTCTCTCTCTCTCTCTCTCTCTCTCCTTCATAAGTCATGAATTTACGTCTTTTGATATCTAACATGCTACATCCTCTCTCTGTCTAATAATTCACAAATACAATGAACCCCCCTATTTGCAGGCAATGCACGATTGACTAGAATCCATGAATACTTCGAACCCCTCTCTAAAAATGCTTATAACTGCCTATCTTGAAAGTTCAGATAGCAAATGTATACTTATAGTATCATTGTACATCAATATTATTATTCTATTACTTTATTAATTTTTTAAATAATCTTATTAATATAATTTCAATGTCACCTTAAACATTTTACCATTAGAAATATATATGTACAGCCGATAACAGAGAGAGAGAGAGAGAGAGAGAGAGAGAGAGAGAGAGAGAGAGAGAGAGAGAGAGAGAGAGAGAGAGAGAGAGAGAGAGGGGAGAGAGTTAGAGTTAGAGAGAGAGAGAGACCATTGAATGGGCAACATCATATATTTGACCTTCAAGAGTGAAATTATGAATTATTTGGAGACATAAAGAATACTATGTAATATGAGAGAGAGCGAAAGAATAACTAATTAAGATATCAAAAGATTGAGATGAACCTCTATAGGCAACACTTCTTCCCCTCCGCCGTACGTATATCTTTTCCACAGAGAGAGTTACAAGGAATTACAAGGATTAGGAGGAAGACTTAATAGTCCATACAAGGAGACATCACATGCTCACTTATCTCTAGGAGCAGGTTTTACAATTAACCCTCTTACGCTGACTGGACGTATTTTACGTCGACATTTTTTGTCTCCTGTGTGCCGACTGGACGTATTTTACGTCGACTTACAAAAGTTTTTTTTTAAATTCGCGGAAAAATACTTATAGGCCTACCAGCCTAAAACTTTTGAATCACGCGCCTTGGGGGATGCTGGGAGCTCACGGATCAAGGTGTTGTTTTGTTTACAATCGTTATGCAGGCGCGCAAGCGCGAATTTCTTTCTTGCCGCACTAAAAAGTATCTGTGACACATCTCGGAAATTATTTCGTCACTGACATAATTTTTGTACCATTGTAAATTAGCCGTTACATGAAGTATTATATATGAAAATGTGTGCATTTTTATGTAGGATACAACAATAAAATACTCATGATTGTAGCTTTTATCAGTTTTGAGATATTTTCATATAAATAACGATAATTGCCAAAATTTCAACCTTCGGTCAACTTTGACTCTTCCGAAATGGTCAAAAAACGCAATTGTAAGCTAAAACTCTTATATTTTAGTAATATTCAATCATTTACCTTAATTTTGCAACTAATTGGAAGTCTCTAGCACAATATTTCGATTTATGGTGAATTTCTGACGACTTTTTCCTTACGTCTGCGCGGTAACTCTTCCGAAAAAAATCATACATGCGATTGTGGTAATGTTTGCACCATTTTAAAATTAGCCGTTATATAAAGTTTTATATATGGAAATGTGCGCAATTTCATGCACAATACAACTAAAAACAACCCATGGTTGTAGCTTTTAGCAGTTTTGAGATATTTTCATATAAATAACGATAATTGCCAAAATTTCAACCTTCGGTCAACTTTGACTCTACCGAAATGGTCGAAAAACCCCCCCCCCCCACCCCCCCCCCCCCCTAAAACGGCAATTGTAAGCTAAAACACTTATATTTTAGTAATATTCAAGCATTTACCTTCATTTTGCAACAAATTGGAAGTCTCTAGCACAATATTTTGATTTATGGTGAATTTATGAAAAAAATAACATTTTCTTTACGTCCGCGTGGTAACTCTTCCGAAAAAATCATACGTGCGATTGTGGTAATGTTTGCACCATTTTAAATTAGCCGTTACATAAAGTTTTATATATGAAAATGTGTGCAATTTCATTTAGAATACAACAAAAAATAATTGAAGGTTGTAGCTTTTCTCATTTTTGAAATATTTGCATATAAATCACGATAAATAGAAAAAAAACCACATTCGGTCAACTTTGACTCTACCGAAATGGTCGAAAAACGCAATTGTAAGCTAAAACTTTTACAGTCTAGTAATAGTCAGTTATTTATCTTCATCTTGAAACAAATTCGAAGTCTCTAGCAAAATATTTAGATTTATGGTGAATTTAAAAAAAAATCTTTCCTTCCCTCCGCGCGCTGATTCTCCGCCACAAATTTCCTAAATGTGTATGTACCATTCTCGGAATATTTGCTCCATTTCTATTAGGCATTTCATAGAGTTTTATATATGAAAATGTGCGCAATTTCATGTTGAATAAAACGAAAAATATTTAAAGGTTGTAGCTTTTCTTATTTCCGAAATAATTGCATATAAAAATATATATATAAAAAAATTCGACATTTGGTCAACTTTAACTCGTCAGATATGGTCAAAAACTGCAATTGTAAGCTAATACTCTTACAGTATAGTAATATTCAATCATTTGTCTTCATTTTGAAAGAAATTGGAAGTCTCTAGAATAATATTTAGATTTATGGTGAATTTTTGAAAAAAATATTTGTTTACGTCCACGCGTTACGAATTCATGCATTATTTTGTGATAATATTTTCTCTGTGTTGCTTTTATCGTTTTACAATGTGTTATATACCAAAATGATCGCAATTTAGTGTACATTACAACAGAAAAAAAAGTAACTTGTTACCTTTAACCGTTTTGCACACAGCGCGATTTGAATACAATTATATATGAAATTTTGTTTTTGCGCTATCATATATCGCATTATTTATATATGATAATGATAATTATTTTCATTTCTGATGGTTGCATACTTAACTTCAGCCAATGACAAAAAAAGGAGCAAAAAATTAACTTTTAATCTTGAAAACTAAGCGCGCTGTGATTTTTTGAAAAAAATATTTTTTCCGCTTCCGAGCTCACTCTGAAACACCTCTGGCACACGGGAGACAATTTTTTTTTTTTACCGCTTCGGCGTTCTAATGATTTTGTCTAGCTTTCTTTTGAATTCTTCTACGCTGCAGCTCTTTACAACTTCTGGTGGCAGTTTATTCCATGTGTCATATATCTTGTATGTGAAGTTCCCACAATGAGATGTGTTGTATCTCGTCAGTTCTAGTTTCCATCCATTATTTCTTGTCTGGTTTTCGTTTACTGTGAAGAGGCTACTGCCTGCTTTTGTTGTGCCTTTCAGTATTTTGAATGTCTCTTATTAGTTGTCCTCGCAATTGCTGTATTTCTAAGTCATACATGTTGAGGCTGTCTAGTCATCTTTGGCAACCTGTTTGCCTGATGGATATCCTTTCTTTGTGTTGGTCACTAAAACAGTACTGCAAATTCAAGGTTTGGTCTAACTACTGTACATATTGATGTGTAGAGCTGCAGCACAGTTTCCTTGTTTCTGTATTTGAACTGCTTCTTTATGTAGCCCATTAGTTTCTGTGCCTTTTTTTCATCTTTTATGCATTGTTTTGTGGATTTTAAGTCCTTGGTTATAATGACTCCAAGGTCCTCTTGATCTACAATATTTATGCTATTCCCAAGCAGCATGTAGTTGGCATGAGGGTTTTTTGTTCCTATTCATAACACTTTACATTTATCCAGGTTAAAAGGCATTTTTCTTTTTGACTACTCTCCCATTTTCCTTAGATCATTTCTGAAACTTTCCATTGTATCTGGGTCTGCTGCATTTACACCTTGTTTGGTGTCATCTGTAAATTTGGCTATCCTGCTACTTAAGCCTACATCAATGTCCTTAATGTAAATGAAAAACAAGAGCAAGCCAAGGACAGAACCCTGAGGAATTCCGCTTGTCACATCTGCCCATTCTGATTCTTCACCATTTATTACGACTTTTCTATTAGTTAGCCAGTTTTTTATCCAGTCTGCTATTTCTCTTACAATTCCTAAAGTTCTAATTTTAGTCTGAAAAAACTCCCAAGAGTTTTGATTGGCAGGATCTGTTTTGTCTGAAACCGTATTGGCTGTTTAACAAATTGTTTCTATGATTGTGATCCACAATTTGATTTGCAATTAAGGTCTCAAAAATTTTACAAGGAACTGATGTTAGACAGATTGGTCAATAATTTTCAGGCTTTTCTCTAGGATTTTTTTTTAAATAGGTCACATTACTTAGTTTCCATCCTTTTGTTGCCTTTCGTTGCTCTGCACTTTTTCTGAAGAGTTTTTATAGGCGAAGGACTAACTCCTCTTTTGACTCTTTAACTCCTCTTGGATGAACCCCATCTGGGCTGGGAGATCTGAACTTGTTGAGTTTCTCTATTTTGTTTTTAATGTCCTCTTCTTTAAATATAATTTTATCCAATGTTCTGCCCTTTCATATTCAATAGCTGGTACAGGGATTGTGGTAGTGTCTTCAATTGTGAAAACACCAGTAAAAAACTTATTCAGTAACTTTGCTAGTAAAAAACTTATTCAGTAACTTTGCTTTTTGTAAGTCTGAGGTCACTAGGTTTCCTCTATTGTCCCTTAGGAGACTTATGCTGTTTTTTATTGGTTTCCTACTAGTATCAACATGTGCATAGAGTTCTTTTGGGTTTTCCTCACAAACTGATGCAACTCTCTCGAGAGGGCTCGATGAGGTATCTATTTGTGTATCTATCAGTCCATTTCTCATTTTACCCTGAGAGAGAGAGAGAGAGAGAGAGAGAGAGAGAGAGAGAGAGAGAGAGAGAGAGAGAGAGAGAGAGAGAGAGAGAGAGAGAGAGAGAGAGAGAGATCCACCCTCACCCCTCTTTCCAAGTCTTGAAGGTGAAAGATTGCGATTAATTTTTGCATGTATAAACTAAAATTTTACTTATTCACTATAGCATTTTCTGTGATGAATTTATATTATTGCTGTTCACATTCATATTATTTGAAAATTAGTAAATCATTTATTTATTATACAAAAAACACATCTCAGTAAGAGAGAGAGAGAGGTTAATATCATTTTAGCATCATAAAAATAACATCAAAATACACTGATTAGTGAATATTTATCAACAGAAAAACTGTGAATGAGCAAGTACTCGTGTGAATAATTTTTAGATAGGTCCAACAGAAAAAAAAAAATCCGAAAATAGGCGAGTCCACGAATCTCAAGAACGCGAATACAGGAAAAATGATTGTCCATGTATTGGTTGGAGAGAATCTTTGTAGAGAGAAAGATGGATTTCCTGTATACAGTACGTTTGACCCTCGTTAAGACAGACTAAAGGGGGGCCTGGGTGTCCGTCTTGGCCGATTATCCAGTTTAATCAGCAATACTACCTATATACAGGCAGTCCCCGGTTGATGGTAGAATCGGTTAATGGTGATCCGGTTTTATCAGCAATTTATGGTGCCATAACAGGCCAGGTTTCGGTTATCGGCGCCATAAGGTGCCAATAGTAGTGTTTTGGCACCATAATATACTTAACAGAGGTGCCATTACCCAGTTATAGGTGCCATTAACCAGAACTAGGTGCATTAGCGCCATAAATCACTAAGTTTCGGTTAATGGCAGTTTTCGCTTATCAGCACCCCGCCGATACCAGGGACTGCCTGTATATACACCAATAAAATGCCTGTATGTAAAAGATGAAAAATGAAGAATAAAACTTGATAAAAAAGATAGAGTTCAGCCACATGATATGTAGTTCCCTAGGCCGAGACATGAACGCATAGTTGTCAAGTAAAAAGTTGAGTCTCTAAAATGAAAAGTAAGATAATGAAATTTAGATTACAGATTACAATTCTTTATCCAAAATCCTCAGGGTCAGATGTGTTTTGGTGTTTGGAATTTTTCAGACTTCAGAACTGGGGTCAGGAGCGTAATCAAACATCACTTTAGCAGCAAAAACATATGTTTTCATTTTTTCATGGTTTTTCATTTTAGTTTGTGAGATAATTAAGATCATCAATAATATCATTAATAAGATAATAGGCAATGAAGACCATATGTTCACTAACATATTGTTTTTAACAAAAACATTCCGTAAAATGCAAAAGTATGCATGATCAAAATAATTGTAATTCAACTTGTGAATTTTAACGATAAGTAAGACTATGAAATACATGTCATCATATCAGTCTTGGTGAGGGTTGTTCTTCATTGTTACTAGAGTCGTCATCAGTTTGCAGTCGTACATTAATGGTCTTGGAACAGTTTTCACAAGTGATGACGCATCACCACGACATACTGTGTGGGATTTTTCGTACCACTAGTATATTAAAGTTAATGTCATTGCTAAACTCCTGTTTCCATGAGGAAATGTTAATATGTAAAGCAAATTATTAGGTAATTTTTGTCATCAACAGTCAAAAAATCTTGATCATAGCAACATTCAAACAGTGCAATACATACATACAATTTGTTATTGAAATACATGTGTCTATTATTAGAACAGAAGTAGAATCAGGTTTTAGCTGTATACTCTTGGAGAAAGAACATTTTGATGACGTGAAGCTGACGATGGTGTAACGATAACACGAGTGCATGTGTTTTTAAACACAATACATAGGTTTTTATAGTGTATGTAAGGAATAAAATGAATTCCTTCTTTTTCTCAGTAGTTTGAGTGCAAAAGTGGTGGTGTGGTTCAGGGATTCTTCAACAACAGAGTAATTTTCTTTTTGCCTCAGAAGATATTTACTCATGCTGCATTGACATACCTTCAAAACAATATTCATCTCTTTAATCTCTTAAGGATAGAATTAAGCTGCATAGAGGGAACTAACAATCTCTCTCTCTCTCTCTCTCTCTCTCTCTCTCTCTCTCTCTCTCTCTCTCTCTCTCTCTCTCTCTCTCTCTCTCTCTCTCTCTCTCTTGTCATTTGCCATGTAAACACAAATATTATTCAGTAACTCGGCTATTGTCTTTGTAAAGGTTAGCTTTGTCATGTCTTTCTTTCAGCTGGCTACAGTGCACTTCCTATCCTTCCAGATAATAGTGTGTTGCAATAACTGTATTTACTTTGCTTAAGTTAAACCAATTGCTAGTTAAAAGCATTTTAGTTTAGTATTGTATAAATACAGAACTGTATATATAAAATAAAAATACAAATGAAAACTTTTGTATTTTTGGCAAGTAAGAAGGAAAATGGTACATGACAAGTGGAAGAACAGTAACTAAAATGGAGGACCATCATTACATACTTTAAATTTGCTGATCCTCTTCAGTGTCCATCTTATCTGGTACAGGCAGTCCCTGGTTATTGGCAGACTTGGTTATTGGTGATCCAGTTTTATGGCACTTGTCTAGCGCTATAAAATCAGCGATTTATGGCCCCATAACGGGACGAATTCCACTTATCAGCGCCATAAGGCACTTTATGGCACCATAAGGGTTCTTATGGCGTGCCATAAGGGTGCTTATGGCACTGATAACCGGTTTTCAGTGCCATAAGTCTCTTGAGTTTCAGTTAATGGCGGTCTCCGCTTACCGCCACACCCCCGGGAAGGGACCCCCCCCCCCCCACCCCCACCGACAACCGGGGACTGCCTGCATCTGGAATAAGAGGGTCCAGTTTGATGAGCAAGGGTCTACTGTTATTTGTTAGTTGTATCATAAGAAGTGATTCCTGTCAGTATTATATGAGCTTGAAAATAATTTTTGTTGCATTGCATTGCAGGTATATGATGATGCTGTAGCAAAAGGCCTCTTCCTAAATAAATACCAGCGGTCGTTATATAATGTTGATAGACTATCATCACAGCCCATTTGGACAGTAGAACAGACAACTTATACTGAGTTCTTCCGGTAAGTGGGAATTTGTTATACAAAAAAGTATCTGATGGCATTCTGTAAAAGCATGAACAGAGTACGTACTCGTTTGAAGTTTATTGGAGTGGGATGAATGATTCTGCTTTATAGTCTTTTTAAGTGACCTTAATAAAATAGTAATGCTGTAATGGATGTCTTTTTACAATGGGCATATCATTGCTTTACTTTGCCTTAAGCTTCTGTTCAAAGAAGAAGAAGAAGAATAATAGTATGCACATTTAAAAAGAAATGAAGATCCTGCTACTGTGTTGGATGGAGGATTCCTTCAAATACTGTAGGATTTTACATCTACATCTCTTTTCTCCTTTTTTTCTAAGTATAAAGCATTTTTTCCACTTTTGATCTTTTGCAATTGTACTTATTTTACTCATTATATTCTCTACGTACCTTGTTTTAATTATGGCATTCTCCCATTTTATATGTAGAATATATTTGTTGCTCTTTTGATTGTTCATGGTAGTGTCATAGAAATGAGTCCACCAACCAGTGCAAGTAGGCTAAGTCTCTTACATAAGCTATGCATGCAGGCAGTGTAGTTCTTCTCCCATATTTTATAGGTATCCTTGTTGTCTACATTTTAATTTTTTTTGTGAGGTTTTGCTTTATTTTGTGAGTACCCTTGGTTTTTAAATCTTTTAATGCTATCATGGGATTGCTTCAGTAATTAATTTTGCACGTTGGTTTTGCCAGTCCATTTCACAGTATAATAGTTTCCCTTTGTATCTTGGTTTTTATTCCCTACTTTTCTATTTTGTTATGATTATTTCCATCCATCATGTTTCCAAGTTATTATTAAAATCTCATGTTATGAGTGGTATAATTTATTATTACTGCATTATTGATTTGTAACCATTCTCCATCACATGTTTAAAGTGCCTTTCTCGTAGAAGGCAACAGTGCACAGTACCTCCCCTCCCCCAGTTTTACGTGTTTCATATTTCCGCTGTCCACTCTGTCGAGGATTTCTGTGGAATACATTATTCACTTTTCCACCGGGAACTGTCACTAATTTGCTGATTTTTCTTTGGGCAGTATCTCTAAAATTATCACTAATTCACTTTTTTTTTTTTTTTTTTTTTTTTTTTTTTTTTTTGTACAGCAGCATTGTGTATTCACTAACTACTGTATTTTTTCATTAAAATATAAGAGAGAGAGAGAGAGAGAGAGATGAGAGAGACGAGAGAGAGATTGAGAGACGAGAGAGAGAGAGAGAGAGAGAGAGAGAGAGAGAGAGAGAGAGGACTGTGCATTTTGCATTCAAGTGTAATTACAGTACTATAAATAGATTCTGTAAGGATAAAATAATGTTTCATGATATTTAGCTGTTGTGTTTTATTAAAGGAATAAGTATACTGTTTTAGAGAGATACAAAGAGAAACTGTGGTTTTTACATCAAGTTCTAAGCACAGAATAAATGGGTTTTGTTGTAAGTGAAATGATGAATGTTTCATTAATATTTTGCTTCTTTTTTTTAATAAAGGATATAATTATGTACAACTATGTTCAGAACTGATGCTACATGATTGCATAGAAGTTCGTTCAAAATTCACTAACTGGCAACCTAACATGCTTCATATTTATCTATTATTTCAATGCAAAAACACGATCATTGCATACATTAAAGCCAGAATATGTTCTTTAAGAGTGAAATCTGTCATATATTTCAAAACTATTAGAAAATGCAGTAATACCTTGGGTTACGAATTTAATCCGTTCCAGAACCTGCTTCGTAACCTAAAAAATTCGTAACCTAAATGGATTTTCCCATAAGAATGTTATAAAAAGCAAATAATGCGTTCCACCCGACCATGAATGACCATTTCAATTCATATTTTTCCATTTATTTTTGTTCACTAAGGTTGAAAATTTGTGTAGGAATTACATAAAATTATAAAATTGAAGAATGAAATTAAATATAAACACTAGATTTAATATGCATGCACAGTAAAACCTGAACTTCACCTTTGGCGAGTGTGGCTGCTGGCTTGACGGAGACGGGAGGAGAGGAAGGGGGAGGAGGAGAGGGTTAGGGCTAGGGGGGGAAATCTCCCTCCGTGAACACTTCTGGAAGACTTTCTGGTTCTTTCTCTCGAGAGCAGCGTTCACTACCATCACTAATTTTACGCTTACGCGACACTGTGTCGTCTTTCACAATTTTGAAAAAATATTTTTCTATGGAGGCTTGCTTTTGCCTGTTCTTTAAAGTTTTATAGAAATGACCCACCCCATTATCGATAAACAATTTTCTACATCGTCGAGAATATAAGGCCGTTGTTTCGTCAATACTGTAACACCTTTTTATGCTTTACTGGCTTTAATTTCTTCCTTTTTCTTCAAAATAGTGCAGATCGTTGATTGCGATCTCTTGAAGAATGCTGCAATGTCTTTCACGCGCTCGCCTTTATCATGCATTTGGATAATTTCCTTCTTCATTTCGACCGTAATCATCTCCTTCTTTCTCGTGCTTTCCTTCTTGCTGCTTGCCTTCGTCATCTTGGGAGCTGTTGTCTTTAGTATTTGGGTAATAGTAACGTATAAGCACTATCATGGAAACACAACACGTGCACAAATCACTAAGCAAATTTGAAAGCGTATCACGGACAGATGCGTTCAGTCTTACCGCCAGCGAGATAGTGAAAGAGTTATGGTTTAAAAAGGGTCAAGGGATGCGTGGGAGGAAGTCACGTGACCCTCGTTAAGTTTTGGCCAAAAAAAATGCGTTCGCAGATCCCACGCTCATCCGATGTCCGATGTAAACAATGCAGGCGGCCTCCCATGATGGAAATTCGCGCATTCGTATTCCAAGTGAAATTCGTATTCCAGAATGAGGGCGTCACTTCGTAAGTTAAAAAATTCGTATACTAATCGATTCGTAACCCAAAGTATTACTGTATAAGAAAATATCTTGTGTAGCCAAATTTCAGAAAAAAATTAGGAAACGTCTTCAAAACTTCCATTCACTCATTGCTGATGTATTTGACCAAAACAAAGTCCTCATCAAACCTCAGTTCAATTGTTAAATAAAAAAAAAACTAAAAAAACTTAGTCATAAAATTAATAGTGTAGCTTCCAAAACAACCATCAAATTTGAAATGGTCCTATTTAATTGTTTCTGTGCCTCAACGCTGGAAAAATGTAAGTTTGGAGATACAAAAGTAGAATGCGCCCACTGATATCAACATGTAAGTGGAGCATGTGTGATTCAACCATTAGAGTAGCGGTGCAACAAGAACCACCTGGTGTAACATACGGAGGTCTACAATGATTAGCAACAATGAAATTATCTTGAAAACATTAGAGGAATATTTAATTTTCATACAAGTAAAATTATTTATGATATGTTTTTAACCACTTTAGAAATCATGGCACACTCACAGATATTCGTCCATGTAATTATTCATTTGTCAGAGCCTAGGCCTAGGTGTGTTATATTTCTTTACTTGACACTTATCATTCACATCTCTATATTAACAATTTCTGGCCAGAAAGCAAATGAGGTTATCTTACAGTCTTGCACTTCAAGTTACCCTATGGATAATTCATACACCAAAATTGAGCAGAAGGGCTTTTAAGAATATAATATTTTAAGCCAGTTAACCCCTTCTTTACCGGGTGGGTGAGCAGAATGTAAACATTGCGTTCACTGCCGAACTGAATCTCTCGGTAGTGACTCCAGTTTGGAGGGGTGCCGATCGTAAAAATATTTGCCAAAAATACACTAACCAAGACAGGCTAATGAAATTATCAGGTATTATTAGCACTATAATAACGCATATTCTATGTAAGTTTTATCATCCTACAGGGAAAATAAATGATTTTATGAAAAAAAATGTGAAACTCAGTGTCCCTTGTACAAGGGACACTGGTGGTCGGTGAGAAAACTACAGTCTTGAATAGAAATTCGGTCTTACAGAATGTTGGTATATCCACCTGGAACATGCACATAAAGTATTATCAAAATAGAACAGTAAATAAGTATGTAATAACAAAAAAAAGAGCAAAAACTAAAGCGAAAGCACAGCCGATAAATATGGAAATAGCAAATTTTATAGTATATCTTTCAAAAATTGGTCGATTTCGTTTTCTAAGTTTTCTAAGATTAGTTTCATCACAGAAAACAACTTTATGGGTATCAGGGGTATCTAAACTAATTTTTCAAGTTTCTTGTCCTCAGAAAAAATTGCTTTTTCGCTTTTTCTCTGGTTTGGTTTTTTATATATAAAGTGACTATAAGGCTTTATTTTTACCTTCATTTATCTGGTGTTCATATCTTTTATTTGTAAAATGTAATAAGTGAATAAATAAATAAATACAGTAAATGATGATGCAACTGGTTTTTTATACTTGGGTAGAAGTTATTACATGTTTACGCTTGTCTGGTTTTGTGATTTTTTGTTGAGATGCAGTTCATCTGTCACCTACACACTACTATAAGCAGTAATAATATTTTTTGGTTTCATCATACGTCTGGCATCGTGTCATACTGTTTATTTTGCTCCAAACTTTTCAAACCGAAATTACAGAATGATTGGAAGTCCCTATCTGAAAAGAGGAGTTTTGGTGGTACTTTACGTACCACCTTTATGCACCTGGGGCGGTGTAGTAGACTTGAATGGTGGTACCCGCCTACCTCCAAACAAACTTTCGGTAATGAAGAGGTTAAAAAACAAGTGTTCTTTATGCCTTAATACTAATAGATACTATTTAGATTAATAGCCATCTTCTCCATATAATCAAAATCATCATCATCTTTTATTCCTCAAAGAACAGGTAATCTCTACAAATAAATTCATTAATAACAGATTACATCTCAGAAGGCTTAGCTTATTTTTTTAGGCCTGCAAGTCATTTTGCAACATACACGCAGCTTAAACACAGCCTAAAACTTCAACATCTATAGAAAACTTGTTGTAATTCATATTCCTATTTTGAAAATGTTATGACTGTTGAGCTTATTAGGTCTGCTGTTATAATGCTGCAGAGGTAGTTATGTTGACAAGCCAGACGAGCATGTTAAGTGCACTGTCATTGATGGCACCGCTAACCTTATCACACTTGTACTTGTAACAAAAAAATTCCGTTCAAATCACATAGGTTATGAATTATACCAAAAAGTATCACCCTCTTTAGGGAGTATTTAATCATCTCGTGATCTGATGATTTGTAGCGTGTCAATATGTAAGTTATTTTCAGAAATAATTCATTAAATAAGAAACGCGTCGAATCATAGAAAACGTAGTTGACACCAATTGGTCAACAGATGATGAATCTCAAAGAAAACGCAAACCTGATGCCGCTAGCTTACTTAGCTATGATACAAAAGTCAACATAACTATGTGGGAAAATCTGAAAATTACACTGGAAAAAATTAGCATTTTTTAAAATTAATTACAGCTCAATAGCAAACACATTTATAGCAAAATTATTGCTTCCAAATGGAAGATCAAACATTTCTACACAAATTAGGTATAAAACAAACTCCCCAAACCTAATTATTATATTTTTCATGATTATTTAAAAAAAATAGCTATGATTTTTCTTAAAAATTTCATTTTCTTCTCATCATTTTTATTATTTCTAAGCTTTGTAAAGATGTTCTGAATACTTTAGGAAATAATTCAATCATTTGCCGACATAGCACTAACCAGAAGCGTATATCAATTATAGTTCACACATACTGAATTTTACCAAAAAACTTTTAACATGCGTGTGTTCTTTTCGGCCCCCGGGGGGAAAAGTTGTGTACTTTACATCCTTATATTTTTGGCCTGTGTGCAAGAGGGTTAATTTCAACACCTCCTTCGTTGGGCGTGATTACTGACGTCACCGGAACTGTCCGGGTTCCAGTGGGAAGTGAAAGCTTTATCATAAAGTAGTCGAGTCAAATGCAATTTTTTAATGCCACCATTACGATAAACACTTTGCTTGTATGTTATTATGACGAACACACTCGTTGCGCAACTCTGTTCTCTCTCCTCTCTCTCTCTCTCTCTCTCTCTCTCTCTCTCTCTCTCTCTCTCTCTACTCATTAATTTGTCTATCCATCTGTCTATCAGATGATGATCAGATAAAGGGGTTCTAGACTTATAGATCAGATAGAAAAAAATAGGAATCAAGGAGGAACCGTGATATATGGGAGAACCATAAATCAAGGAAAAATATATGAGAAATATAGTAACACAGAATGTGAATTAATAGCTGTAGAATTTGAATCTGAAAAATTAGTGAACATCGTAATAAACAGATCCCCTAATACTAAAGAGTTTGACATAATGATAGAAAAATTGGATGATATACAGTGGAACCTCTACATACAAAAGTCCCTACTTACAAAAAATCCAGGCAGTGAAAGCAAAGACGAAGATTTTTTTGCTTCTGTGTACAAAAATAATTCAGATTGCGAAAGGGTAAAGTCCGAAATTCGCCCGGGCCACCAAGAACAATTTTAAAACTCACGCGCCGCCAACTGAGTGGACTCTCCACCATCCTCCTGCTCTCCCATTGGTTCCTGATGCTAGTCACCGCCATAAGATCCTGCTCTCATATTGGTCAGCAACTGATCCATCATCCCTCTACGTAAAGGCGTCCTTCAACCACTTCGTCGCATCAGCGTTATGGTATGCACATGAAATTTGTTCACTCACATAGATTTCATTTGTTAACATAAATTCGTGTTAGTGATTTTGCTTTCTTTGTAGTAAGTTACTTTATCGTGTTGTGTATGAACTTAACTTACGTTATTAGCCATGGGTCCCAAGAATGGATGCTTTCTATGGAGATAATTAAAAAGTATGAAGCTGGCATGCTGTTGAGTGTGATCGCTAAGGAATACGGCCAAAATCCGTCAACAATAGGCACCATCCTTAAGCAGAAGGAAGCCATCAAAGCAGTTATACCTTCCAAGGGCGTGACTATTTCGTCCAACAAGAGGAGCCACATGCAAGATGAGATGGAGAGGCTGCTGCTTGTATGGATTAAAGACAAAGAAATCGCTGGTGATACGATAACCGAGACGGCAATCTGATTGCCCAGGCCGAAGACGACAGAGGAGATGGGACATCGACGGCAACCCCAGACTTCAAGGCTTCTCGGTGAAATTCCGTAAACGGACTGGGATCCATTCGGTGGTGCGGCATGGGGAGGCTACCAGCACGGACACGAAAGCGGCCAAAGCCTTTATTAAGACGTTCAACGAGATGACGATCAACGAAGGCTACAGTTCTCAGGAAATCTTCAACTGTGACGAGAATGGCCTTTTTTGGTAAAAAGGCCTCGTTGGACGTATATCACGGAGGAAGAGAAGAAGCTACCCGGGCATAAGCCTATGAAAGACAGGCTTACGCTCACACTTTGTTCCAACGCCAGTGGGGATTGTAAGGTGAAGCCCCTACTTGTCTATCATTCAGAGACTTCTCAAGCCTTCAAGGCCCACAAAGTGCTAAAGGAGAAGCTTCTGGTGATGTTGGAGGGCTAATGCGAAAGCCTGGGTAATGAGACTTTTGTTCACCGAGTGGGTAAATCTGTGTTTTGGCCCGACAGTGAAGAAATTCTTGGAAGAGAAGCGCCTCTCTCCGAAATGTCTGCTGTTGTTGGACAATGCCCCTGCTCACCCTCCTGGCCTCGAGGAAGATATCCTAGCAGAGTATTCTTCTCTCAAGGTTCTTTATCTTCCACCTAACACCACCCCTCTCCAGCCCATGGACCAGCAAGTGATATCGAACTTCAAGAAGCTGTATACAAAACATCTTTTCAAGAGATATTTCTACATCACCGATACCACAAACCTCACCTTGCATGAATTCGGAAGGAGCATTTCGATGTCGTGCTATACATCCGACTCCTCGATCAAGCTTGGCAGGAGGTTTCGAGGTGAATCTTGAATTCTTCGTGGAGGAAACTCTGGCCTGATACCGTATCCGCCTGAGACTTCGAGGGATTCAACGTGGGCAAAGCTGATGCAGATTCAAAAACAGTTGACGATCATGAAACTGTTTCGCAACCAGATCTTGACGAGATCGGTGCACTCGGCAAGTCCATGGGGCTGGTTGTTGACGAGGACGACATCAATGACCATCTCGAGGAGCACCAAGAGGAGCTTACAATGGATGAACTGAAGGAGTTGGAGGCCATGCAACATAACGTTGTTCAAGAAGAGTTCTCTACCAGCGGTGAGGAGGAGGAGGAGGACCCTATGACAACGGCAGAAGTTAAGGATGCTCTAGCTGCTTTTCATCAAGTGCAACCATTTGTAGAAAAGAGACACCCCGGAAAGGCTTACACAGGTTGTATGCTTACACAGTTTGATGATGTTTGCCCGAGTTGTTTCAGGAACATTTTGAAAAGCAGGCAGAAGCAATCTTCCTAGGATAGTTATTTTTTAAAGAGGCCTTTAGTAGTAAGCAAACAGGAAGGTCCAAGTGATACGAAAAAACAGAAAATTGAAAGTGGTGAAAAAAAAAAAAGTAAAAATCAGAAAAAGAAAAAAAAAGAAATTTAATTTCAAGTTTTTTGTAAAGTTAAGTGTTAATGTTTTCTGCCATTAGTTAATGTGTTTTGTAAAGATTAGTTAATTTGTTTCGTAAAGTTAAGTGTTCATGTTTTCTGCCATTTGTCCTCCTCCTCTGCTGCCACTTTTGGACATCGCCTCACTCGAAAAGTAAGGTTCCACATTTTACTACATATGTACGTACAGTGTTTCTTGTACCCTGTACACTATTACACTTTATTTACAGGTACTACAATAAAGGTTAGGTTAGGTATTGAATGGTCCAAATTGTTGTATTTCATTGTTTATTGGTCAATTTAGCTTTATAAAATTTTCCGTGGTTTATTTGTAGGGCTTGGAACGAATTAGGCAATTTACATGTGTCCTTGATATTCATTCTTATGGTAAGAATGTTAAAGGTAGCTTGAGTGAAAACAAGCCAGTTATTACTGAAAAACAACCCAGCACCCCCAGAAACATCTTTAAAAGAGAAGCAAGCTCATTTATGAATTTACATGCCTGGTGAAGATGCCACCACTCATATACGTATTGGAGTATGTAACTATTACCAATCTCTCCAAGCGTCTCTCCTGTCAACTTCAAGAAGGGGCTATTTTTAATCACTGTGCACAAAAACATCAAAGAAGGCCCGGAAGAGAAGAACTGGTAAAAAGCACCAAAATCATAGATCAGCAACTTGAGTGTTGCCAAATGCATTTTCAAATTCCCTCTAGAAGGGACTTCAAAAACTGCCAGATTGGCATTGTAACCCGCCAGATTTTCATGGGTAAATGTACTTAGTACACACACACATATACATATATATATTTACATATGTATATGTATATGTATACAGTGGACCCCCCGTATTCGCGTTCTCCGTATTCGCAGACTTACACATCCACAGATTTCTCTCGGGAACATTTCTCCACCTTATTTGCGGTATTTTTCTATGTGAAATATTCACAAATTCATTGTTTTTTAATCAATTTCATCATAAAATGCACTTTTTGTGTTAAAACTATTAAAAAACCAGGTATAAAAATTTTTAGTGGGTTTTTCTTAAGTTTTAACCAACAAAATAGGATGTGTTAAGCATTTTTATAAGGGTTCCAACTATTCGCGGGTTCTATCTATTCAAGGGGGGGTTCTGGTACGCATCCCCCATGAATACAGGGGGACCAATGTATGTATAACTATATATATTATATATATATATATATATATTATATATATATATAATTATATATATACGTATATAGTTATACATACAGTGATCCCCCCATATTCGCGGGGTATGCGTACCAGACACCCCCAGCGAATAATTGGAGCTCTATAAGAATGCTTAAAACTCCTATTTTGTTAGTTAAAACTCGAGAAAAACCCACTAAACTTTATTATACCTGTTTTTTTAATAGTTTTATCAGAAAAAGTGCATTTTATGATAAAATTGATAAAAAAACAGGAATTTGTGGATATTTCTCATAGAAAAAATACCGTGAATAGGCAAATTTTCCGTGAGTAATTGGGGAAATGTTCCAGAGAGAAATCCACGAATGTGTGAGTCCGCAAATTGAGAGAACGCGAATACGGTGGGTCTACTGTACACAGCATTCAGGCCATCCTAGTGAGAAGGGAGATTATGCCAGTTTATGGTACAGGCATCTTTTATCCCATCTTTCACACAATTTTGATCATCTTCTTGCCTCAGTACTTAGGATGCAACAAATGAGCAAATTGCTGCTGTTTCTCAGTTAGGTGATCAGACTGGACATTGTTCACCTGATAATGATTTATTCATTATCCAGGCAGTTTTCTATGAACATCTATGTTGCAGAGCAATAGTGGGATGTGTTGGTGAGATGTCTCAGAATGTCATTACCACAGTGATACACCTCGGTTTTTCATGTATAGTTCATCCAAAGGGAACACCCATATACTAGTACATAGTATGCTATAACAGTATGAGCGAAAGAGCAGCAGTTTTGTGTGTGACTTGGTGACAGAAGGCAGCAAATCTCCTTACAATCATTTTGCCAGTTACTTTTAGTCGATGATGCCTCTGTTCTATGTCTTCCATATCTTTTAGGTTGTCAGTAATAATGTTGCCCAAACACGGAAATTCATGCATAAATTCCACCCAATGATTGCCGAGCAAAATTTGTGGTTCTGCAATATGCTTAAGCAATCTCTGGAGCAGCAACATGCACTAGGTCTTGATTTTGTTGTATAGGATATCAAATGACTCAGTAAATTGATGGCGAGTGTTGATTAGTTGCTGAAGACCTTGCTCTGATAGGGAGATCAGAACGATATCATTGGCATAACGGAGGTTGGTGATTGTTGTTTTGTTGATAGAGCATCCAATTGGAAGTGAGTTCAGTTTGACATTCAGGGCATCTGTGTATTTATTAAACAGGTAGGGAGAGAGAATGCCCCATTGTTGGAGTGCGTTTTGGGAGCCAAAGTTGTACGACAGTATAGTACTCCATTTAACACACAACTGCTGTGTGGAGAACCAGGATTTATAAAATGCCAATTAAATGTAGAGGTGTGCCTCTCTTGTGAAGCTTCAGGAACAGCTTTAGGTAGTGTTTACCCTGTCAAATGCTTTTTTCACATTTACAAAACACATATACTAAGAGATTGAGGGTTGGTAATGACCCAGCAGCTCTTTCAGGATGCAGATGCAAGATGTCGGTTGAGTGGTTTGCTTTAAACCCGAACTGGTTGTCTGTGGTGTGTAGAAAGGGGAGAAGTCTCACCAGTAGAACTGACTTTAGTATCTTTGACACAATTTTAGTATAATTGCAATTAGGCAATAATTGCCAGGGTCAGCTGCATCCTTTTGCTTGTTTTTGATTGTTATTAAGTGAACTAAGAGTAGGAGTCCAGGAGAAACTGGTGAATTATGCATGCAGTGAATAGGGCAGCTATCGAGATGTAAATTATGGGGTGGCAGAATTTGAAAGCATCTGTAGGAGGGCCATTTTAGCCGGGCAATTTGTTATTGGGTAAGTTGTTTACAGCATTACTGAAGTCGCCTGGCTTTATACGATCTTTGAATTGAAATTGGATGTTATCAGTAAGGTGGTTATCTACTCCCTTTCGAGTCTTGAACGTTTATGCAATTCAGAATAGTGCTGAAGTGATCGCCCCTCATTCTTGCAAGCATAGTCGCAGAGAGCTTCTACTCTGTGATAGCTTCTTAGTTTTGGGATTTAGGGATTGAATTTCATTCCAAAGATGAGGGAAATTGCCCAATTCTAATTTTCTAGAAATGCATCTGCTCACTTTTCATTGCAGTGTCCTTCCCTCAGGCTTCCGTTTTGCCTCCATAGTAAAAGCATTTCTCATGGGTGTGTATATATAGATCTTTAACCAATTCATTCTGTAGGAGCCTTCTTTTACACAATTGAAGCAGGATAATGGGAACAAATTTGAAGGTTAGCAAATGAAACTCTGATTCTTCTTAACCTAATTTATTACCTTATATTACAGTACGCAACTTAATCTTATCCCTAGCTCATCAAACCTATGCTCCTATTCCTACATCTAACTTAGCCTAACTTACGATTACTTAATATTAACCAATATTACCCTAACCACTTAAGAATCTAAACTTATTTCCTTAACTTTAATATTGCAATGACCATCTAAGAATCTAAATTTAATACAGGTAGGCCCTGGTTAACGGCAGACTCGGTTAATGGCGATCCAGTTTTATGGGCTATTCTAGTGCCATAAAATTGGCGTTTTATGGCACCATAATGGGCCAAGTTTTGGTTATTGGCACTGTAATGACTGATAATAGAGTTATGGCGCCATAATGTACCTAACAGAGGCGCCGTTAACAAGTTATCAGCGCCTTTAACTGAAACTTGGTGTCATAAACACAATAAATCACTGAGTTTTGGTTAATGGCAGTTTTTGCTTATCAGCACCCCGCTGAGAATGGAACCCCCACCACCGATAACTGAGAACTGCCTGTTTTAGTCTCAATCCTTTAGTTTTCCTCCACATAGAACGGAAACTCTAACAATATATTTGAGAGAAGAGTCTACCACGTCCACTTGGGATTGTCCAGCAAAGGTTAATTGTTTCTCTTTTCTTTAAATCAAATTTGGTAAACCACTTCACCGTTAGGCAGGTTCACACTCCTGTGCTTCTTTTCTTAAGTACTGTACTAAATCTTTCGTAGGTTCTGGATAGTGCACTCCTAATACTTGATTCCATCACTGTATCAAAGAGAGGTGGACATCCAAGTGAAGGGGAGCACAACTCGCTCACTCATCCCCATCTACCAAACTGCAATGAAAAAGGAAGCCAAACATTACTTAAACAATCCCTCACCCATAAGCACAGCGTAAGAACATAATAATAAAAAAACATTAATTAAAGCCTAAAAAACTAGTTTCAAAATTGCCTAACCTAATAAAAGAAAAAATTGGACATTTAATAAAAAAAATACCCAATTTTTTCATACTACTGCAACTCCAGCCATTTATGTTGTGAGCGTTCCCTTAACAAAATCTAAAGGTGTCCCTGCTGGAGGCAAGCATAGCAGTTATTACCTACATTAGAATAAAATTCTTTAAGATCTTTTCTGCAGTGGTCATTTCTAAATTTTGAGTTGTTGCAGAGTATGGTGTTTACCGGCTATCGAACGCAATTTATTTTCTGTGGTCTCCAAAGGATCTGGTTTTTAAAGTCCCAGTTTATAGCAGGTAGGCAGTCAGTTACGGGGTTCATGGTAGGGAGAGATGGGGTATTGAATGACACCTGTAAGTGGATGTGCGTAGCCTGTTGCAAGATTGTCGCAAATGCCGCAGAATGCCATAATTGAATTATGGAGGTACACAGATATAAGGCAGTGTTCCAGCCAGGAGGTTGTAATTGTGTCTGGTCTATTTTGTACATAGGCATAGGAAGGAGGGATGGTGGGGTGAGCATTACGTTACTAATTTGGAGAGAGTAATTTTGACAGAAGCGAGTAAGTTCATTTTAAAGTGTTTTATAGGATAAGAAGTAAGTTCCCCAATTATACAAATATGATCAGCAGGAGAATTGTGAAAAATACTGTGTAACTCACGTAGGATCATGCAGTATTGACCAGAATTATTGTTATTTTCCCAGGGCATTTGTATATTATTTGATAGGACCTTAGAGGCTCCTACCATCATAAGTCTTGTAGACCCAGCATTACTCCTGTTGGTCATCACAGTCACAAAATTGCCTAAAGATTTGTGCCACAGGAAGGAAAGGCCCCCCTTTTTGGGCGACCAGCTATGATGTGATCTGTAACTTGAATTGATGAGGTCAAGAAAGCTCTGAAGTCTTTCATGCACTGTGTCACAGATGGCAATGTCATGAGGCCAGAGGAGGGTTTTGTGCAACGCAATGATGCCTTTGAAGTTTTTGCAGAACTTGTTTAGGGGAGGAGTGTTCTCTTAAGGCCCAAAATATTTCATGACAATATTTCTAATGTACTATCCATGGCTATCATGAAATAGGGAAAAGAGTGAGTTGAACATGTGGGTGGATGGGGAAATGTCTGGCTGAGGATGTTCAGATACTTGTGGAAAGGGGTGTGGATGGCTGGCACTTGTGGTAGATGGTGAGGCTTCTCTTATACCCATGCCAGGGATATCAGTAAGTTCCCTTGGGGCAGGTCCCAGTTTAGGTTATATATTGAGACTTTTATATTAGGACCAAAATTCTGGCGTCTAAGAACATTGAGGTGATGAAATAGGCAGGTAATCCTTCAGGCCACATTTTTTAATTTTCCATGAGAGATTGTGGGAGATAACAGGTTCAGATCCCATCAGAAGCTTTCAAGATCAGAGCAGCAGTCATGTACTAGCCTTTAATATTGGACAGTTCATTGTTTGCTTATACAGGCAGTCCCCGGGTTACAATGGGGTTTCGTTCTTGAGACGCGTTGTAACCCGAAAATTTTCGTAAGCCGGAACATCACCAAAAATGCTAAGAAAACCTTACTTTTAATGTTTTGGGTGCATTGAAAACTATGTAAACTGCATTCTTATTGCATTTTGCATAAAAAAACTTCAAATATTGATTATTTTGCATTTTTGAGTCATATTTCTTCTGCCAAATGAGCGTTGTAGGCGTCATAACCCTGGAAATAATTTCTGATGAATATAATTGAAAAGCACCTTAACCTCGGAACGTCATAAGCCGAACCCGTCGTAACCCGGGGACTGCCTTTACAAGAAACCCAGAAGGAATTAATTCCAGGTTTGGAAGATTTCTGAGAATGGTCACCTGGTGAAAGTCTCTGAATATTGTCTCTATCCCTTAGTCTGCTGTGGTTCTTTGTGTATGAGGCTTCCTTCTTGTACACTTTTTAAATGTTACTTTTTTAGACTTGTATTATGAATGTCACTCAAGAAAATTTACCCTATATTATATTCTGAAAGCCCAAAACTTCCCTTTTGCTTAATCTCATGAAATAAGATGATTATATCCTTAATTACCAGTATTTTTGGATGTATTGCCAGCATGAAATATGGACCTCCTTTGTCTCTCTGTAGGTCTTCTTGAAGAACTGCTCTAGCTCATTCTCCATTAGCTCTTCACATCAGCTTTATTGAAATGTCATGACCATGTGGTGTCACAGTGAAGATTTAAAAGTCTGCTTTCCACTCCTGTGGGCAGCCCTTCCCAAGTTTTTAGATACAGTTCTGTGTTCTCCTCAGTATTGATTTTTTACATCAGCTGTGTTAGTGAGAGAATTGCATTACAGATTTGTCTTTATTATATATCTCCCCTGGATTTGCAGTCTCACAAGTCTTCCTGCAAGCCCAGTGGTATTATTTTAGGCTATTAAAGCATCCTTCCATTTATCCTTTTTATCCATTAAGTGCAAATTATATAGATTTTTTTCAGGTCACACACACTCGAATAGGCTATTAGTGTTTTAGTATTTTTTACTTCATTATGTAGACCCAAAAATTAGAATTATCAGGTTATGCCTTGTGTTCTCTGTTCTTCCTCATCCTTTCAGGCATGACATGTCAAAAGCAAGTCTATGCAGCCTAGCATAGTTCTGGAAAGATATCAGCTTTTCCTCTGGATCTGTAGGCCTTACTGCCAACACCAGATTGTCACTTGTAGAGTTCATTGACTTAGCATTATAAATATTTTTGCCTTTTGTCTTAAAGAAGCCATTAAAAGAGCCAGTTTTAGTTTCCAAGAAGAGCTTGTTACTCTAAAGTTAAGAGTTCAAAAAGTTCAGCTTCAATCTGGCTTGAAGTTTATTTAGTTGACTAAATACCAAGACATGCTTTATTTGATCTTTGTTGCAGCTGTAGTGGGTTAGTCACATTTCATCATGTACAAAATGCTATCTCACAAGCTTCCCTAATGATTATCTGGACCTTGCTACTGTCTACCATACATAACTTGTTAGACACCTAGTTCTTTTTGCACTAATCTACCAAATTTAAGATTACTAGATCCTTTTACGATAAGTTTATGATAAGTTCATCCTAATGAAAACAAGTTGATCGTATTGAAAGAGCTGTTCTTTGATTCAGTCACCCTCCTGCTCAATGCCAACTTCAGACCAATTAATTTGGTAATCTGTTGTAATAACCAGACTCATTTTTCTGTGTATTTCATAAGTTGGTAGAAATACTTCTAAAACTTTTAAGGATAATGGCATGAATCATGTATAGTATCAAGATGAATTTGAGAGCATAAACATCTTTTGTTTTATACATCAGTGATTGCAGTTTGTATTTGATAAAATCTTTGTGACCATTCATGTATGCTTTTATTTACAATAGGAAACTTGAAGCTAACTGGGAGGCAATACGAGATGAAGCTGTTGCACTATTAACAGAACCACCTCAAGATGGTTTCAGACCCGAATCAGAAAACCTCCAAGAAAGAGGAGACTGGAAGCAGTATGAAATGTTTAGTCGGGGACGTAAAATTACAGCAAATTGTGTCAAAGCAAAAGTAACATGTTCATTGATTGATGACTTTTCACCAGCAGCAGGATGTAAAAGAGGCCAGGTACAGTATTTGAAATGTTTATTTTACATTATTAGTTGTAGATGCTTTGGTTGTAGTTGTAATATTGAGTTACATATATTGTGCTCTTTTAAAAACAAAAAGAATTGGATTGTGTGTTTTGAGCAAAGTTAATGTAGGAATTTGGAGAATTAAGCATTTTAGTGGTCAAGTTATTGTATACAGCAAGTACATATTTATTCAAGCATTTGGTTTTGAATTTTAAATTAGTTTTATTTGAAATTTTTAAAAGTAACTTGCTGTTTAATTGCTTCTCATATTTCTTAATGCAAAATTATTTTCCAACAAACCCATTGCTTATAATTTACTCTAGTTCATGATCACAAAAGTGTCCTAAGTATTTAAGTCAGCTCTTAAAAAAGAAGGGGGGGGGCAAGTCCTCTCTTGAAAAAAACAAAAAAAGAGCAGCAGCGAGTAGTATTGTGCATTCATGAGCGTCATGTCTACAAATTGCCGTGGACAAGTATTTTCGGTGAATGAGAGATATAATGAGTGTCATAATTGGGATGAGAGAACATGGGGGAACTTTGAATCTCATTTAAGAAAATTAGATAGAGATAGAAAGAGAGAGGCTTTAGCTAGAGCTAGTTTGAAATCAGCTAGCCAGGGATTGTTGAATTCGAATGTTCCTGTTATTTCTGTAGCCCCAGTTCCCAGTTCTCTTGTCCAGTTCCGAAGACTCCTCTCCATTTCATCGTCATCAGTGGCACTAGCAGTAAGTCTCGGCCTCTTAAGAGGGCCTCTATGAATGTAATGGCGCCTCCTGCAGGTCAAAGGTACAGCAGCTTTCTTGCAGCCATTGAGACTCTTCTTCAGATTTCCTCTTAGAAGTGGATGCTCATCCAGTGCCCAAGGCTTGTTTTAGTAGTTCCACTGCTCCACAAGTCTCAGTCAGTTTCTGCTCCTTCTGCAGCTCCCAATGCGCCCACATTGTTGGAAGCAGTCAAGCGACCATTGGCACCAGAATTCTCTACTGTCAGTAAACGCCAGGCTTGTGCGGAGTTACATCAAGGTGCAGTTGCACCCAAGAGCCCATTGGACTATCTTCCTCAAGTGGCTCCTGCTGCTTCTACTGAAATGGATCCTATTCAGCTGAAACTAGATATTATTCTAGCTTTACTTAGTAAAGCTACCACAAGGCCTCAAGCTCCCACGACGTCTCAGTGCCCACCACGGCTCAGGCGCCAGTAGTGGCTAAGACATTTCAAGCACCCACAGATTCGGAACACCCTCAGGCACCCATAGGAGCGGAGCCGCCTCCGGTGCCCATAATAGCTACGATTTCTCAGGCACCTCTGGTGGCAGATATGATGCATGCTCCTATGGATCTTTGCCCTGGTTCATCAGAAGAGGAAGAGACAGAGGATCAGGTTAGGTCTTCTACATATGTCGCCTTAATGAAGTTCCTCTTAGCCGTTTCTCTGGCCTTCTTTTTGCCTACCAGTCCCTCATCACCCATGTCAGCTGTAGTCCTGGATATGCCTCTTTCTGCTTCTTCTGACATACCAAAGATGGTTCTTTCTTCTTCAGCAAAGAAAGCTTTAAGGACATAGTAGAAGCATGGCTAGCAGAGAAGAGGGATCAAGGCAGAACTTAAAGTTTTCCTCCCTCTAGGATTTCAAGATGGAGGTATCTATCGTATGCTACTAAGGAAGCTCCCTCCTAAAGAATTTGTGCCTCTTCCGAAGGAGATTACCTACTCAGGTTTGGTAGATTCGGCCAGGTGTTCTGCCTTCACTTTGGCGAAGATTTTATTTTTGGCCTTGAAGAACATATTTAAAGTGTTTGAAGTTTTGAATTTTCTTGATTGGGTAGTGGGTGCCTTGGGTCACAAAATTAGATCCTGCTTGCTCTTGCCAGAGAATTATGCTTCGGACTGTTAATACGGAGCAGTTTCTTCCTCCGAGAGCACAGCCCTTTTGGTCTAGACCGAGATCTTTCTCCCGCTTCAGAGGAAGTACCCGCTTTGCTTGGAAGGCAGTCGAGAAATCCTCTGCTAAAGTTCCTTCTCACAAGTAAGGAGACAGTTCTCCACGCACAAGTGGAGCCAGGCTTTTTTCATGTTGGAAAGTGCAGCAAAAGGAGCAGAATCCTGGATAGTGAAGGTTCTGAAAAGAGGTTATATCATCCTGTTTATGAAAATGCCTCCTTTAGTCAACTTTAGACAACACACCACTGGTACTGACTGCTTATTCGCAAGGGTCAGAAAGGTTTTCAGCATTTGCAGAAGTTTTGGCTCTTTTAAAAAAAAGGGGGCAATAGAGCCTGTGCAGTACCTTCATTCTCCAGGTTTCTACGATTGCCTGGTTGTCGTCCCCAAGTCATCAAGGGGCTGGAGGTCTGTCTTGGATGTCAGCACTCTCAATATCTTTGTCTTGGAAGAAAAGATTCATGATGGAAACAAACTAGTCAGTTCTGTCGTCCATTCATGAAGATTGGATGACGTCTTTAGACCTACAGAACCTGTATTTCCATGTACCTGTTCATCCCAGTTCAAGGAAGTACCTCAGGTTTGTATTGAAGGGAAGGACTTATCAATTTCATGCCCTTTGTTTCGACGGTGCTGCAGGTTTTCACCAGAGTGATGGCTCCCATAGCAAAGTGGCTACACCTACAGGGGATAAGAATCTTGTATTTGGATGATTGGCTTCTCAGAGCCAATTTGCAGAGTCAGTGCAGGAGGACCTCAAAAAGACTCTTGTTAGTATAAGAATTAGGTATTCTAGTAAACTACCAGATGCCTCGGTTAATCCCCTCTCAGGGGATTCAATATTTGGAGATAAGTGTCTCAGGATTTTCAGGGTTTTCCAACACCGAAAAGGATAGAATTTTGTCGAAAGAAGGTACGTACAGGAGATTCTTTCGCTGAAAGAATGCTTAGCCAACAATTCGATGAGCCTTCTCGGTTTTTTTCGTCAATGGAACAGTTTATACACCTGGGCAGACTACATTTCAAACCACTACAGTTCTTCCTGAAAGCGAGCTGGAACAGAAAGGTTCTTCCAGACTTGGTCGTGTTTCAAGTGATGAAATAAATAAAGGAGGACCTTCTCTGATGGAACTCCAAGGAGAGATTTTCACAAGGAAAGTGTCTTCCGTCGAACCCCGACCTGAACTACTCGGATTCGTCGAACCTGGGATGGGGCTCTCTTTTAGAGAAGAGCATGATGTCAGTGATCTGATCCACAGAGCATAAGTCTTTTCTCATAAATGTGAAAGAACTAAAGGAGGTACATTTAGACCTTCAGTCTTTCTCCCAAGAAGTAAAGAACAAGATGGTTGTAGTCCACTTGGACAACATGAGAGCGCTCTCTTATGTAGCGAAGCAAGGAGGGAATTGGTCGTTCTCTCGGTATGAGGCAGCAAGATCTTCTCTTCTGGGCAAAACAGAACAATGCCAGGATAATAACCAGGTTTATCCAAGGAAAGACCAATGTATTAGCAGACGGACGAGCTAAGCTGTCGGGGACAAGTCCTCTCGACGGAATGGACCTTGAATCCACTAGTCCGCTTAGAAGTGTGGAGAATTTGGGGAAAACCGATGATGGATCTGTTTGCCATGTCTTGGAACCATCGTCTTCCTCTGTATTGTTCTCCAGTACCAGATCCTCAAGCCTGGTCAGTAGACACTTTTCTCCTGGACTGGTCAAACAAAGATCTATATGCCTTTCCCCCTATTGATTGGATAAGACAGGTGTTAAACAAGTTTCTGTCTCACCAGAATGTATCTCTCATTCTAGTAGCACCTTTCTGGCCATCGAAGGAATGTCGTCAATCACCTAGTGGACTTCCCAAGGCTGCTTCCTCAAAAGAGGCAGCTGCTCAGACAAGCACACCTCCAGAGGTTCCACCAAGGCCTGTCTTCTCTGGCCCTGACAGGTCAAACTGTCAATGGGCTCCATAGAAAGGAAAGTTTTTCTAAAGCAGCTGCAGAGGTAGTCACTAGATGCAGAAGACAATCTTGTAATGCGGTTTATCAGAATAAGTAGAGGATCTAAAGAGAGTGGTGCAGGACTGTCAATGTTTCCTCTTCTCAGACCTTTGTGACCCAAATAGCTGGCTTATTCTTACAGTGGGCCCCTCGTATTCACGCTTTCTCGATCCGCGGAATCACGGATTCATGGATTTCTCTCGGGAAATTCACCTGTTCGTGGTATTTTTCTATGAGAAATATTCACAAGTTCCTGTTTTTTTTTTTATCAATTTCATCACAAAATGCACTTTTTGTGATAAAACTATTAAAAATACCAGGTATAAACATTGTTTGTAGGTTTTTCTTGAGTTTTACCTACCAAATTAGGCCGTTTTCAGCATTTTTATAGGGGTTCCAGCTATTCGCAGATGCTAAACATTAAGGGGGGGGGGGGGGATCTGGCACGCATCTCCCATAAGTACAGGGGGACCACTGTATATTTAAGATCAGCAAGGACCCTTTCAACATCCACCATTAAAAGCTATAGAGCCATGTGGAGGTCAGTCTTTCGTCATAGAGCATTAGACTTGTCCTTCAATCAGGACATTTCAGACCTTATGAAGTCTTTTGACACCTCCAAGAGTACAGATTCTCCTGCAGTACCTTGGAATCTTGACGTGGTTTTGAAGTGGCTGTCAGGTCCTCGCTTTGAACCTATGCATTCTATCTCCCTAAGAGACTTTAATAGGAAAACCCTTTTTTGATATCTTTAGCGATGGCAAGGAGGATCAGTGAAGTGCTTGCCTTGGATAAAAGGGTAGGCTTTTAGAAGGGGAATGCTAAATGTTTATATTCCCTCCGGTTTTAGGCCAAGAACGAGTCCGCCTTTAATCCATGGCCTCATTCTTTCTCTTTAAGAGCCTGGCAGAAGTACTGGGAGCCAATGATGTGGAAAGATGTTTGTGTCCAGTAAGATCTTTAACATATTATATTTGCACAGAACTAAGGACATTCATAGCAATTTTTGCAGTCTTTGGTGCTCTGTCAAGAACCTGTTTAGACCTTTGTCTAAAAATGTTCTGGCATTCTTTCTGAGAGATGTGATCGGGGAGGCTCACTCGTCAGTTCAAGAAGAGGTGTTCCCTTTGTATAAAGGGAAAGGTCATGAGATTGAAGCAGTGGCCATCCAAAATCTGTCCTTATCAGCAATACTAAATTCTACATTTTGGAAATGTAAATCTGTGTTTGTCTCATTATCTAAGAGATATTGAAACAGTGTATGATGATTGTAGTACTTTGGGTCATTTTCTTGCCACTGGTATGGTGTTGGGGAAGGAAGTGTAGGTAGCAACCCTTCCTAAAATCTCTTTTTCCTTGATATAAGGGGTTTATGTTTTTTTGGAGAGCCTGGAGGTACGAGTTCCCTCCAATCCTTTGGTAGGATGGTGGTATTATTTTGTTTTAAATATGTTTTGGAAATAGGTAAAAAAAATTTTCTCTGGTGTATTATTTGTTGGCCATCAGAAATTTCTTTCACCACAAGGATCCCACTTAAGTACTAGAGACATAGCTTCACAGCTATGTCTCTACATGATAAGATGAGTGATATCCAGAGGCAGTACTTTCCTGCACCAACTCTCTTATCAGGCAAGGAATCACAAGCATTTTTTAATATAATGTTGGCACAATTTTTTTTATCTGCTTTCTAGTTGAAGTGTTATTTTTTGAGGTAGGAATATCCATGCATCCCACCATCCCTCAAAGTCGGAATCAGCTATATAGTTACTGAGTAAGTCCCATAATTAAAAATGACATTTTTATAATAATAAAATAAAGTTTTAATTATACTTAACCCAGTATGATTATATAATCGGAGCCCACCCTTCAACCCCTAGCATGGACTTTTCTTTTTAAAGGTGTGAAACAAACTAAGCTCTTTGCCAGGTGATTCCTCTCTTGCCCAGAAAGTGGACTGGGTCATGGTTACCTAGCAAAAACAAAAAAAAATTTGAGCAATCCGCGAATTTCAGAATTTAACTGTCGGTTGAGTGAAACTCTTACCTATGTAACTACTTGGTAAGTATAATTAAAAATATTTTATTATAAAAATGCAATTTTTTATATCAATATCTAAGCAGGGTACAGATTTTAAACGGTCATTATTAGTATTAGACAACTCTGCAAGTTTTCTGGGATACATTGAATTCCCATGAAATAACATAGCCTTCTGAATTCCCATGAAATAACATAGCCTTCTTGTTTATCATTGCAAATTATCATGTGAGAATTTAGATTCATTAAAAATGTAAATGCAAATTTTGAATTCTAGGGCTATAATGGTTACCCACAGGGATAACTAGTTTATGTCTATAAATTCTTATTAAACTTTTTCGAAGTTGCAACATATACTTTAGGCAGACTCATTCAATCGGTAGGTTAATTTCGTCTTAAAATCCTGTGTCACCTATCACCAGAATGCCTATTGTATATGTTATTTGGAACACAGTTGTTTGTGGTCTTGTCATACAAAATTACTATTTGTATAATTTTAGGTAAAATTTGTTGTGAAAGAGTTTGGTAATTTGAATATTAGCATATTACTTAGTTTTACACAAACATGCCAAAAGGTGTGTAGCAAATGAGTCTATAAGACTAATTGGATTTTTGTTATGCCTCGCCATTCCATTTAATAAAAAACATTCTTTTATATTTATTCAGTAAGGGAGATAGTATAAGATTCTCAACTATTTCAGGTTAAATTCAGTGTCATGGATCCTAACACGCATGTTCATGCTCACACTGGCCCCACTAATTGTCGTCTGAGGGCCCACTTAGGTCTCGTGGTACCTTCAGGTGTGCATATGCGTGTTGCTGATCAGATGATAGGTTGGGAAGAAGGGAAAATCATCATTTTTGATGACAGCTGGGAGCATGAAGTTTGGCATAATGGAACAACTAAAAGGATGGTGTTAATTGTAGATGTCTGGCATCCTGAATTAACTGATCATGAGAGAAAGTCCTTAACTCCCTTGTAAATTTCTTGTTTACGCATTACATTCCTTGTGTGCCTTTAAGATTTTAAAGGTAATATAAACTAGTACTGCAGTGTTTGCAGATATATCATGATAGTACTTGAAATACTGATTCTGTATGTTTCACTAATAAGGACTTGACATTGTAATTGGGGTATGATAACATTTCAGTAAATAAAAGCATTGTTAATGGGTGTTTAAAGGTACCGTCAGCTATGTGTACTGTTATAAGTACAGTGTATATATTGGATCAAAGTTGTTTTTTGCATTTTGTTACCTTGGTATTCTAGCATTACCAACTGAAAGGTGGTATTTGTGATTTTATAGATCTATTTCAATTTTTGGGTTTGCATTAAGTTGCAATCTTGATCACACAGAAATCAGTATGCACACACATTTGTTACTTACACAGTGGCCAGTGATTCGCTAAAAATGAAGAACTTATATCCTTGAATGTATGTTTGGACAAGAAATGGCTCCCATGTTCTGTCATTCTAGGTTTTACTTGGTGTATGTTTTCTGGGCTTGAGCTTTTGCAAATTGATACCAGTCATATTTCATGGGAAGAAGCATTTTTGAATGGCTGTTGTTTTTTAGTTGTTTTGGAAAATCTTCAATATTCTAGTCATAGTAGGTGTATTGAGTTACCAGTAATTTACATGTGAAAGTGGTTTTAGCACTACCTTGTGTCCATCAAGAATACACCAAAGAAAGTCTCAAGAGCAGTATATTATGGTAATGCACTTTCATTAGCAAACTCCATGAAGAAAATCTACCTTCTTCACTTTTATTTGGACTGAAATTCCTATTGAAGAATGTCAGACAGGTATCAAGCAGCTCCTCTTTTACTACAATTCCTTACTACCCATATAGCCAAACTTCTTTCAAACATCTTTTGATTCCCCTCTGATGTATGGTTAACTTATAAATGTCATTATTACATGAAAAATTATTACAACATATAACTTTAGATTGCTTACCATTTCAAATATAAAGTATGGTTAATTTTACATTAAAGTGATCAAATCATCAAAGTACAATAAAATGGAAGGTTTTTGTTTTTTAAATCCAAGTTTGGTACCAAGAAAAATTAAATTTTTGAATTATTTCACCAACCCATTCCATGTAATTAATAAAGTGAATGTTGGCTTCCTTTTGTAACATAAAGAGGTTTGTATTCAGTTTGTGGGGATGTTGGCAGACTGTTCTTTTTAGGTAGTTTCAGAATGGTCCTCTATATTGGAAACATTTAAAGCTAGATAGGTGATCCCAAGGTACACGCTTTCATCTCTCCTAAGAAACTGAACTGTTTTCATGCCAAGGAAGCTGCTGGTCTGTGGGGCTGGATGCCCAGCATGATTTTTTGATTTCACATCATTAAGACATTGTAACTCCAATTTTTGTGATTACCATGAACGTAAACTGAATATTTTACTTGAGGATCTGCTTTTATGGTCATTTCTACTAAAGAATAATTGGAGCATGGAATAGTGTTGAGGAAGCACTACCACACTTTATTCTTCCGGTATGTAACCAAACTCAGAACAACTTACCCTTTTTATGATAAAATGTGTAGATAGGCTTTTTATAGACCTTTTCATTCCTAGTTAGATATTTACCTGTGCTTCCATAATTATATTTAGATTATCCTCCTTATATGCTTTTAAAAATGAAGCCCCTGTTAGCATTACAGTTTTTGAAAACAGTTAAAAGGCTTTGGGAACCATTTAAAAATGTCCAACTTATTATCCTGAGTTCCATTTGTGCTTGCAGCATGTACTATACAGGTACTCTAGTTATTGTTTTATCGTACAGACCTATTTTAAAATTTATATTGTCAGTGCATGTTAAGTTGTTCATTACCTGTGGTATATTTCAAGTACAATATGGTAATTTGGTTGTTTTAAATCCATTTATTTTTATCCAAGTTTTGTCCAGCAGTTGAAAGTGTTGTTGCTCCAACAGTAAATGTCAGTGAAATGCATATTGTTTACACACTGAAATTTATATATACTGAATATCAGAATGTTAAAATCGTAGGCAGCTACTTCCTTCCATTAAAGGCCAGGGATGCTAGAGTTAAAAGACATTTTATAAAAATAGGATAAACGATTATGTAGATCTACATAACTGTGCAAGTTGGGCAATCAGTTTTCAACGCTTGTTTTGAGTAAAAAGGATTTACATGCTGAATATTAGAGATCAGACTGATTGTACTCTGTCAGGGAGTTTGACAAGCCTATTTTTTGTGCTATATGTAATCTGGAGGACATGGTATTTACACAGTACTGCATAGCTGTATTATATCAGGAGCCTAGTCCCTTTTCTGAAGTATTCATAGGAGTATGAAATAATTTTAAGAAGTATCCCAAAAAATATGGCATACTTTTCCTTTTCCTATTATTTTGCTCCATCATTCTTGAAGTGGCTGTAGTTAAAAGAAAAAATATTGATGCAGTGATCATTATTTACAATTGGTTTGTAGGTGCTTTTTAAGGAAACTTCTATCTTTTAGTTCACTTAGGGCTTATTGGTGCTTTTTATAGTTTTATATGTTGCAATTTTTATTTTATTTTTTCAAGTTAATCGATGCACACAGAGGAAGCCTTGGGAGATGCTTTACTATTACAATTTTCTTGTATAATTATATAAGACACTTTCCTTCATTTGTTGTTTGGTACTGTACTAGTCGAGATCCTCTGAAGATCATAGACAACTCCCTAGTGTGCCTTAATCGTGCTCAAATGTAACAGGATCAGTCACTAGAGGTGATATAGAAAGGATTCTGATGCAGAGTGTCTAACTTGTAACTTTAAGTAACCCAGCTATATTTATGCTAATGGAAAAATCTAGTGGCTGAACTGTTACAACTTGAAAGTGGAGGAAATAACCTTTGAGAGCTTGTTTAAGTAAAGTTATCCCTTTTATTCTTCAGTGTGTATATATTTTTTATTTTGTGCCTGCCAGGTAGCAGTACATTTTATGATAAACAGTGAAGTCAGGTTTAGCTGTTTGTATGAAGAAAATCCATTTTAAAAGGTGAAGGGAGTTTTTGTTTTCCAACAGTTTTTGTGGAAGAAAATGGGGCATAGAGTAGAATTTAATTTTCATTATTTTATGATTCAATTTTTGTTTTTATTTTGTTATAGATATAAATTGGTGTGTAATTCATTTAGTCAGATTGTAATTTTGTCTTTATTACTGTATACTGTTTATGAATCTGCACTGATCTAGTAATTATGAAAAATATTAGATATGGTAACTTTCATTGGCCGAAACGTCAAGGAAATTAAAAAGCTTGCACAACGGATAAAGAGCATAGATTATTTGATACAATGTAGATACCCTGTAGCTTATATATTTTTTTTGTGAATGAGAATGATTTTTATGAATGGTTCCTCGTTTTGCTAAATAAAAGGGATATTGTTGAGAGTGTTTTTGTTTCCCTTATAAGGTATTTCAGTGTCAGTGTTAAGTCATTGTGTGGTTGAGCTAGAGTGACAATATTACTCACAATTAATATCTATTGATATTTTTATTTATTGAGCTAACTATTAAATAAAGTTGGTACACTGTGTATATATTTATAATTTATTATGTGTATGGTTTTTTGTAGAGTTCACTGAGCAAGGAATGACTGTAGTTCTGTAGATTGTTTTTGGGAATTTTATATCCTTTATAAATAATTATTTCAGTTTTGAATATACTGTTTAAGAGACCCTATCATAGGTCTCACTCTACCAGCCACACTTCCTGTAAAGTTACTGTACACTCATTCCCACTTTTTGTTGCCCCATTTCCAAATTGGAGCTCATTTGATATTTTGATAGCTATGAAGATTGAAGTGTTCTACAGTGTCTCGCAGGAAATGATAGAATACTGTCCCCATCCTAACTGGTTGATTGTGATAGCAACATTACTTTTCAAGATCTAGAATAGTCATTGTACAAGATATTTTATATTGTAGTTATTAAGCCATTCCAGACACTAATATCAGTCTGCAAGTTTAACCTATAATATCAAGAAGAATAATCTGTTAAGGATGGTACTAAAGGCTCCTTGACATTGCTGTTCCTTCCTGCTTAGCAGTAGCCAAGAACAAATCCTCTGGGTGAGGCCTATGAAAGCTTAGAAATATTACATGGTTGTCTTGTGTAATGATTTGATTGAACTCTAGTAATGATATGAAACACTAGGAAAATTCAAATTTGTGGCTCTTAGGATATTTACTGTAAATCAGAATTTCTTTATAGTATTTCATTTATTTCCTGGCGAAGATGAAATATTTACTGTATATTAAGCTTTACAAACAGTATTGTGTATGCCTTTTTTCTGGATTAATATTTAGTTAAGAAACTATTTTCCATTTAAAGGTTATATGATTAGTAAAAGCAGTATGTATTTGCATAAGTTTATTTGAACTAGAAGGGATCCAGTTAAGCAATTAATACTGAATTGCTTGTTAAAGGATCAGTGAAGATTTTAGTAAGAATAACTTCAATTTGATGAGAGTAGAAATACAGTATGTGTAGAGCTGCTTGGCTGAATTATATGCATCTTAAACAAAAACTACAGTTAGCATCAAGTGTCAGACGTAAAGTACTTAAAACAGTAGGGGAAAGTATGATGACTGTCTATATAACAATTGCTGACAATGTATTAAAGTATTTTTTTCTGTATCGAATACATACCAGAAGGTACTTGAAAGTGAAGTTGTCTTTGATGAAGCCTATTAAGAGGAAAATAATTTTCTTTGTATGGACACTGAAAGATTTCAATAAACTACATATAGATACAGTGCTTTTGCTGGAATGTAAGCAAAAGGGGCAGGGGAAGCCTCAAGAGGTTTTCTAGGTGGGGATGGTTTGGACGGCTAGGCGCATTGGGATAGAAGGGGTGGTTTTGGAAAGTGGGTTGAGCTGGGAAGCAGTTTCCTGGCTGGGAGGAGGTGGGGATGCAATGTTGGGTGGTTGAAGAGGGCTTAGTAGTCTGACTTGCTAGAGCTTGTTGTGTTTCATGTCGATATGCTTGTGATTTTTTATTTGTATGCTTTTGTTATTTATATTTTTATTGTATTTTCTCATTTTTCATTTTACAACCCAATAGATAAACATAGTCTTGTGCATAGGATATGTACCTTGGCACACCCTCATTTGTTGGTGTACTGTAATGTAATGAAATACATTGAGCACCTAAAAGAAAAAAAGAAGAAATACATTATATAGTTAGGGAGAGTGAGTGAAGGGGAGAACAACTCTGATGAAATATCATCAGTGATAAGATTATTTTCTTGTGCACTCTTATGAGTTGTATGATAATCATACTTAGAGTCAACTAAACTTGTAATGAAATACTGTACACTAAATCAAGTATAGAAAAAAACAAAAATGGCAAACGTGATACTGCACTAAGAAATGTGCACACTTGTAGAGATGGTAAAACCAACATTGATGAAATGCCACAAGTAGGTCTGAAAACACACACACACACAAGCACACAAGTGAAGCTTCCATGGTAGTGCCTCAGCGGCGTGGTTGGTATGGTATTAGCGTCCCACCTAGGTGGTCGCAGGTTTGATTCTCGTCCATTCCATTGAGGAGTGAGAGATTTGTATTTCTGGTGATAGAAGTTCACTCTCGACGTGGTTCAGAAGTCGCATAAAACCGTTGGTCCCGTTGCTGAATAGCCATACTGGTTCCATGCAATGTAAAAGCACCATACAATCAAACAAAAATCCATGATATTATGAGGTGAATTGAAAATCATTCATTCCAAATTACAATAAAACAGAAAGTGGTCACTACTTTTTAGTAGTGTTCTTAAAATGAATTTGCTTTGGACAGTAGTTTTTGAGAAATGTCATATGTACTAAGGAACACAAGTTTCCATGGTACAGCAGTTACTAGAAATACCATTCATATGAATAAATGTTGGTTAGTCAAGTGTTTATTTACTGTGAACAGGATCATACAAAACTAAAAACAATGAGGAATTGCCCATCATATGTACGATGTTCAACCCCTCAGACAGTATGCATAGGTACTAAGGTGAAAGTTTTAAACAACTGTGATGGAATAACAACTGTAACTGGTGTGGCATTAGTTGTAGACTTCAACAGACCTTAAAATTTTGTATGTTAGGTGGAACAGTTCCAGGGCGTACTTGAGAGAGATGCGTAAATTTGCAAAGTGTATTACAAAAGACCAAACCAACAAAGCACCTCAGTGGCGTGGTTGGTATGGTGTTGGCGTCCTACCTCGATGGTCTCGACCATTCCATTGAGGAGTGAGAGATTTGTATTTCTGGTGATAAAAGTTCACTTTCGACGTGGTTCGCAAGTCACGTAAAGCCATTGGTCCCGTTGCTGAATAACCACTGGTTCCATGCAATGTAAAAACACCATACAAACAAACAACCAAGTATACAATAGTAATGACCTAGTGATAATATTCAAAAAGCAATTGGTCCATCAATTATAATCACCAAAGGTCTTACAGTATCTTGAGCTCTCACAACTTTGTCATGAGACAAAGAACTTTAACACATGGTCATAAGACAAAAGGTCAGTCAGGGATCCAAGCACAGAGCTGATATTGACACTTGAGTGACAAACATTTAATGAAGATGCATTTTTTTTTATGGGCCATGTAGATCGAGGTATCCTATGACTCTTCTGATGCTAAAAGATGCCATGTTTTACGGTTTTTTCATATAACATATTGGTACTGTGAAGCCTTAAAGTTTACTGCCAAATTATAGTTCAGCCACTAGACTGAGTAACAAACCCCAGTGCAACCCCACATGACATGTGACCTATAATTCACTCGCCTGTTTTCCATCTGCATACCCAGACCTACCTGTCACTACTTTCCATCAAAATGTTGGAACAAAATGAACTAGTAATCAAGAATGAAGTCATTTGAAGCTCCTGTGTATTGTTTTCCTTACAATATGTGAATTAATGAAGCTGAACATAACTTCTATGAACTCTTACATACTGGGCCAATCCAGTACAATTATGAGGTCCAGAATTTTAGGGTTCTGTAGTAATGACTTCCTGTAAGGTAGGAAACCATGAACTAGTGCCAAGGACGTTCAGTGCACTGTTAACACATAAGCAAATAAAACAAACCAGAATAATTTTAGAAATGCTACCCAGGGGTCATTAAATAAATAAAAAGGTTTTTTTCTTTTGTCAAAAGTACTGGTACTTGTAATTCTTAGACATACGAACAGTATGTTGGTAAACAACAATACGCCAGAAATGATGAAATTCATTTGAGTGAGTCTGACCATAGATGGTCTGGAGATGTCGTAAGCTGGTAGACCTTCACAGAAAGATATATGTCAGAAAGCGTGAACCTTGAAAACCCACGGGTTTCCCAAGTGGAAAGTTTTAATACAGGTAAGGAGCACTGTAGAAAAATTCCTTTGGATATCAATTTTATTGCTAAATCTGCTACAAACAAAGGGGACTTAATAAAGCTTTGATGGCGACTGAAGTAATTGGAATTATGACTTGGATTTTCAACTATACTTAAGATTGGCAGTTGACAACAATTGGCATGTGTCCCAAAAGTGGCATGCTAACAACTTTTTCCAGCACACAAAACAGTGAATAATCATAAATCTCCAATCTTTTCATATGGCAACTCCATGCTGTATTGTTGACAGTGGAGGGAGGGGCCCGAATAAGCGCAAGCATGAACTTATTTTTTTTTCTGCTCGGTTGCAACAACACGATCTCCCAGTGGATGATAAAACAGATCGCAAACTTTGTCAATCACTGGGCAGAAGTCTAAAAGATTTGCTGTGAAAGAAAAATTGTTTACGTTTCCAAACTATAAAATTGGAGGAACTAGGTAATATTTAGGCGTTTTCATGAGCAGATAAAGATGATTCTGAAATGCAGTTGATTTACAATCAAAGTAGCTCAATTTGGAGGAGAAGTTTTTTTCTCTTACATTTGAGCTGACTTGGAAAATATTGAAAAGGTCTGATTAGAGATGGGAGCAACAAAGGATGGATAATTCAAGACGAGGTAGTAATGACTGAATACTATCCAAGAAAATGTTTTCAGTTATACGTAAACAGTTTTTATATTTCCTCTCTAGTTTGTATGCATCATTCATAAGGCGCCAAAATCAATAAAAGAATATGATTGATTTTATAATCTTTTATTATGCTTTAGTCACTAATATGACCATGAGATAGGTAATTGTATTGGAAGAAGTTTAAAAAGACTAATAGCTGATTTATCATTGTTTGGCTGTGTGTCGACGCCAAAATTAACATCATCGGGATGTATGTGACAACTACAGTACACTTGAAAGACAAAATAATAATGTTCCCAAAAATTAGGTTGGGACGTGATTTTATTTGGCCAATTTGAGCAAGCACATCTTTGGTCTTGAGCAGTTCTAAAGATTTGTGCATTCTTCAACGAGAGATAAAAGCACTCTAAAACAGTCATATGGCTACACTAATAGTCAATATGACCACACACGATTTTCAATGGCATCATCAAAACCTGTAAATAACTTTAATTGGTCGAGGAAGATACAGCTTCACTTCAAAGTACGTGTATGAAATGTGGACTTTGAAGAAATATGCCGTGTGGACTTCATACTAAACTTAATCAGGGGAAGCGAATCGAATTCGTGAGACTGAAATAATATTCAGTAGGTACACCAAACAAAACAACAAACTAGATCATGATGCAAAGATTGCAAACTATGTAAATAGCTATGCTATGCTGTAGAATATTTGACAATGTTTATATATTGCTAAAACCTCTATCATTTCACACAGCCTGTTAATAACAATAATAATTCCGCACCTAATAAAAAAAACTAATCTTAGGATAACTATCTCAATGACTATAGAATTATGGAATGTACTCGGATGATCACAGAGTGCTAAGTATCACTATTTAACGCTTAAGTAAACATTGTTTAGTTAACGTTGGACGATTTGATTCATTTGAGGGAACAAGAATTCCACATGATCAGACTCAAAGGTTGAGATTCTTCAAAAGGATGTCATGGGCTACTGAGAAGCAAAACCCGTGTCAGTACAAGACTGGATTAGTCTAGATAGATAGATTTTCCAAAGGGGAACAGTAATTAAATTTTTGCTGTGAGTCTGGTGTTTTTCAATGTAGGAAGTGAACCTTTGGAATTTGGCTACTCTGAATCTGAAGATCCAGTGAATGACATACTCACGACCCACTGGACCCAACCCTCTCCAAATTAAAGGCAGTATTATTAGACTTCACTCATCATACTTGCTAAAATGAAAATAAAATATAAATATGCATGCACGGTGTATACAGGTAAAGAGTGCCTTTAATCTGTCAAATATTTTTATCTGAAAATTTGTTAACAATAAAAAAAAGTCAGGTGAAGATGAGGAAGACCCAATCTGTAATTATATATATATATATATATATATTATATAATATATATATATATATATATATATATATATATATATATATATATAATAAAAGGAGCCCATAAAAACGCCAAAATATAAAGATAAAATAGCAGTTAATTAATCCAAAACTACCCTACTTTTATGGCCTTCCCAAAACTCACAAAGACAATCTTCCATTCAGACCCATCGTTTCATGTACCGGAGCTTTCAATTACAAAATTTGCACATGGTTACTGACCTCCTTTCTCCCTTTTTAGGCACTTTTTCTCCCAGTCACATTAAACATTCGGAAGATTTTCGTCACAAATTCAGAGAAGCAAATATACCACTTCACAGCGTAAAACTCTTAAGCCTTGACGTAGATTCCCTATTCACAAAAGTACCAGTACAGGATGTTCTTCAGTTTTGAGGGAAAAATTAGCCCCTATTCAGATCATTTCCCAAAATAATAAAGTTAATTGAATTGTGTGTATCTAATAACGTATTTTCATTCGGGGAATCATTCTGTAAGCAAAAATTCGTGTGTAGTAAGGATGGTCCTTTATGTCCTGTTTTAGCCAGTCTATACCTGGAACACTTTGAAACTAAAGTAATAAATGCAATAAAACCCAAAAACATGCTGTGGATGACATATATAAATATGTAGATGATATTCCAACATTTTGGGATAATAGATGGGACAATTTCAATTAATTCCTTTCAAAATCAAACGCATTAGTACCCAACATCAAATTTAAAGTTGAATGGGACACAGACAAAATTCCTTTTCTTGATGTTTTAATAATTAGAGACACGACAGAATACAAATTTACCATATACAGAAAACCAACGTTCTCACTTTCATACATTCACTACTTTAGCTATCATGACATTCCTATCAAGATAGGTGTAGCCAGCAACCTATTCTTAAGAGCCTTACGAATTTGTTCCCCAAATTTCCTGGAAAAAGAATTTGAACTAATTCGTAAGCAGCTTTCGTCTTTAAGGTATCCTGACCATATAATTGAGAAAGCAATTCACAAAGCAAACGTAATTTTCTACCGACCCCCTTAAGACAAGACCAGAGACACCCAACAAAAAAATAAAAATTCCACACCAGGACAGGATTAAGACGGTGACCCAGACTCTCGGAAAATCTAACCCTTTTGCATTTATTGACCCAAACACCCTAGTCAAATCCCTGATTAACGTTCAACAAAAGACACAGGCGTTTACGAAATCCCTTGCTTGGACTGTGACTAATCTTACATCGGTTTTACAAGAAAATCACTTCCCCAGAGATTAATACAACATAAACGGTCAGTTAGGTATGGACAACAGAACTCTGCTATTTTTAACCATATAAATGAACATAACCACAGAATAAACTGGAATTTGTCACATATAATTTATAGCAGCAACTACTGGTACAAAAGTCAGATGATGGAATCGGCCTTGATTAAACAGAGACAGGTAATAAACGTCTCAAAGGGCGCATGGAATTCAGATGTCATTGATAAAGTTTTCATTCAACCAACGCTTAAGAGGACTAAAGAGGGATTATCAGTGGGAGTGACCTAAATTGGCTTAACTGTGGATGGATCTCTTGGGACAAATACCACCTTTCCTGTAACTTTTCTCAATCATGTACCTGAAGAGAGAGACATCAGGCTTTGAAATATAGTATTTTCTCTATATTTTGGCATTCTTATGGGCTCCTTTTATTAAATGGAATTCTGTTGTAACAGAACATTTTTACCAGTCATATATATATATATATATATATATAGTTATATATATATATATATATATATATAATATATATATATATACATAATATAGATATTTGTGTGTGAGTGCGTGTGTGTCTTTTATCCATAAGTCACCGGACAAGAGAACGAAAATTCTTCAGTTTGTTGTCACCATAGATATAAAAGCCTAGATGCCGCATCGGCCGGCCGGACATACGTCAACAAATCCGCCATCTTGGCACGGTAATTCAAACAATGCAGCAGGCTGCAGTATATGACGTTTTTCCGCCACTATTCGCTTAATATTGCACGGGTTTCCTTGTCTGATGGCTCGTTACAAAGCTTACATAATTCCCTACAAGGATCTAATAAAATAAAGTTGTTCCTTATTGTTTGAAAGTTAACTTGCAATGACTTTGTTTTAGCAGGTAGGGGGAAGGAGGGGGCTAGTTGTACACAAATGTTAATATTTACCCATAACTATTGCTGTAAACAATAATTTGAAATGCTGTGATAAGACAGATGACTAAAGTAGGCCTACAGCTATGGATCTGTGCAACTTAAGTAAAATCTTTGTCTCTCGAAGTGCTCTGTTAAAAAATCCCCCAATATAATTTTTGGCACAGGCCTACAAGTTTAAGTCATAAAACTGTAGGGTTGAGCCTAAAATAAACTACAGTAGGCCCTAGAATAACTAGGATTTCTGTGTTATCTAGCCTTTGCATCTCTGCCTGCTCCTTTGAGCCTTGGTGGGGTGGGGGTTCTTCCATTTTTTTGGAACAGGATGCTCCTCAGTGAATTCTGACCTCTAGACCTGGCTTTGGAAAATTTAGCGGGTATCAAGAGACCTCGTCTAGTGGCAAAAGTGACCTATCTCTAGACCTAATTTTATATGGTGAAATAATTATATAGAACTTAAATTTTTTTTTTCACAAAACTACCTTTAATTTGCTCAGACTAAGATATATCATTATGGCAAGCATTAACAGTTCAATATAGCTCATCTCTAGACCTGTGTTGTCAAGGACCCAAATTATTATACCTTATTTGGGATAAGGGCCTGGGCCATCTCTATAGACCAAAATTGCCAAAATGAGCCAATCCTGACGAGCAACCCTGTATACCCGGTCATAGTAACCGTCCCCCCCCCCCCCCCCCCCCACCGAGCCTTTCAGCCTAGACCACAATCATAAGGCCAGTCTAATTTTTTTCAGCTAACTGTTCATTGGTTTGGTCACACATGTATAAATTTAAAGCTGTGGGTGGCCTTATGGGTCATTAAGCCTATACTTTGAAGTAACAACTCTCAAAATGTATTGCACAATGATTTATTTTCATGATATTTGTTCTTACATTGAATGTATATATAACATTTATTGTACATCTGTGCATTTATTTATAAATATTCCCAGCAATTTAAACAAGTTTTTTTTTTCATTGCTGTTTCCAACAGTTTAATGATACTACATTGTAATGATAATCTATATGCATTGATATGAAATCAGCAGGCTATATCAAAACATCAACAAAAACTCATTATGTGCCTTGCTTGGCCATTTAGTTCTTATTACAAGGACCAGATTAACACTAATATTACATAGCTATAATGCAGTGAAAGAAATCTAGAAACATCAAATTAGTGTCCAACATTTTACCCTATTGACCTAATGGCCCTTAAACAATATTGTTTTAACCATTTTTTTTCGTAGGCTGTCTTATCGCAGCATTTCAAATTATTGTTTACAGCAATAGTTATGGGTAAATATTAACATTTGTGTACAACTAGCCCCCTTCCCCCTACCTGCTAAAACAAAGTCATTGTAAGTTAACTTTCAAACAATAAGGAACAACTTTATTTTATTAGATCCTTGTAGGGAATTATGTAAGCTTTGTAACGAGCCATCAGACAAGAAAATCCGTGCAATATTAAGCGAATAGTGGAGAAAAAACGTCATATACTGCAGCCTGCTGCATTGTTTGAATTACCGCCCCAAGATGGCGGGCCTGATGACGTGCGCCAGCCTATTCAGCTAGCGCCCGATGCGGCATCTAGGCTTTTATATCTATGGTTGTCACGCTGAAAAATGTTATACCTCGCTTAGTCTTATATATATATATATATATATATATATATATATATATATATATATATATATATATATATATATAAAGAAAAAACCAAAGATTTAGTTGTCGCGCACAAATGCCTCTAGTTTTAAGGAGGATGATTCCATGATCCTTGACGGTGACGTCAGCAACACGGGTTTCTCAAGCAAATCTATTCTTTAGGGAACTACGAAATATCCCGTATTGCATTCCTCGATGACGTAACTGTGAACGTTCTGTACCAGATCCGAATTGGGTGGATTGAAGGATGTTCTATATGAAGTCATGTTGAACCCTCCCAAGCTCTGCAAAGGCGAAGTTTCATTGTTTAGGTTTATTTTTTCATCAGCTTGAAGAGTATCGTGACATCAGGTTTTCAGTTGTTTTTGTGTTGCTCCGAGTGAAACAGTTAAGCATGAATATGATCATATGTGTCCATTTATGGAGAAAACATTGTGGTTAATGGTAAATCTCCATGATTTAATGGTGAAATACTGGAAGAGATAAAAAGACGAAAGGAAAAGCTATGGAAAAGATTAAAGACTGATCGTTCATGGGATGATATAGAAACGATATAGAAACAATTACTATATCGTGGGTCGTACTTCATAGTACCTACAAACTGGAAATGCCGTGTCATCGTATGAACCTTGGACGAGAGGAATCTACAACATAATCTTGGAGTAAAAGTTATATGCGGATGACAAATAATTCTATTTCATTGTTACAAATATTGAGGATACAAATAGAAATTTAAATGAAGTTCTATCGAATATTAAACGATGAATGATTGAAACAGATGAAATTGACCGAAAATAAAGCTGAGCCTATGATAGTCTGTAAGGAAAGTAACTTAAGGAGCGAATGTTAATCAATTGTGTATAAATGAAAACTGGGTCCAGACAACTGATAGGGTCCGTCATTTCGGGGAGTGTGACTTGCCACTTATTCTACAAATTAATAATGTAGCAAAAGTTGCTGGATATCATCTCAAGAATATAGAGCCTTTGTGGCGAAATATCTAGAGAGTTCTGTTAAGAATCTTGTCATCAACTGTGTTATAAACCGTCTAGACTATTGTAACTCAGTGGTTAAGACCGGCGCTCCTCGGTATTTGAGGGACCTGCTACAGTTTATACAACCATTAAGTCGGCCTAGTACGAGACTAGTTACAGATGGTTTCAAGTTGGTTGAACCGCGTTTTTCCTTTTCAGTCAGTGGCTCCAGAGCCTTTAATATGCATAGATTATACAAGAAGCTTCCTCTTGAACTGAGGCCAATTGAGGATTTGAAGTCTTTCAAAAAGAAACTTAAAACCTTTTTGTTTAATCGATGCTATGATACGGAAGATCAAACAGTGAATGTGGATTTGCAGCGCATCAACTATACATCTGAAGAATGAACTGTTAATTTCATAAAAGGGGAGCGCTATGGAAGTGGTGCGGGACCTGGATAAGCCGTCAACAAGTAACAAGTAAGAAAGATCTAAGATGTCATATTTTTTCGCGGACAGCAGTGAATGCTTGTCATTGTGGTATTTTTCTTTATTTTAATTCTTCACATCCAGAAAATCTTTACTTATCAAATAGCATTACCCCTTTTCCGTCCATTTTCACTGCTAATTTATAAAACTTACGTAGGCCATGGGTGATTTCTCTGGTGGTCCATGAAGATTAGTATTCAGCTTATGATGTACGTACTTTGAAATTAGAATGTGCTGTAAAATCTTACTGGCAATGTAAGGCCTTTCTTTTCTTTTTTAAAGCTTTCTTTTTACGTCGAACCTCATAAAGATGTGACTGATTGTAGATTTTAATTTATTAAAGGGAATCTGTATACGTACTGCCTTCATGAAAATATAAAACTACTTCCAGATTTTCGTGATATGTGAATAAATTTTTAAAGCAAATTGCGCTTGTGGGAAATTGCTGAATTCAGTGAAAATTAAGCCAGAATGACCCGTCATAAGCGACACAGAAATGGGTTTGTTTCGGTAATCAGGTGAGGATGCCACTTTTTTTTTTTCTTTTTATCCCCACCCTTACCACCTTTAAAGGGGCGGTGCCCTGTAGGGATGGAGGCCCCTCTTATACCCTGTCCCTGTGCAACTTAGGTTCGGACAACCAATTGCTATTTTCCTTTCCTTGGTCAGTGTATGTTCGTTTACCCAGAGGCGTAACTATGGTTAATGGCGCTGAGGCCAAGCGCAGAAAATAACGCTCTTTGTCATTGAATAAATATTAAGGATTCTGGATCTGTATCACAATGATTCAGTTGACAACATGAAGAACAAGCTATCATTATTTACTGCCAGAAGGTATATATTGAGTTTACTAGTACAAGTTAACATTATTTATTACCAGAATGTATAATCATGGATTTAATGTTACCAACATTATTGAGGGAGATACAAATGTTTTACCAACACTATTCTGCACAAAAATAAATAAAAAAGCAATACATAATCCTGAAGTCCTGAACTAAAAAAGTTGTGTAAATTAGCATTGATAAAAACAGTTTTAGAGGGAATTTTTAAATGCACTCAAGCTTTACAGTATTGCAAACTTGTCAGCTAGAGTAATGATTTGAGTGGTGGTCATTTTCTAATAGCCCTGACCAATCAAAGAACTTTCATTGAAAGTGAAAAAAAAAATGAAAACTAATTTGTCAGCTTCTGAAATTTCTTAGATTTAATATTTAAAATGCAACATTGATTGTAAAGAGATTAGAAAAAATAAAAGTTGATGGCAATTATATTTGGACTCTGCGAGACTTTGCTGAGGCAAAATTATCAATAACATCATCAAAGTTAATGAGTTCTACCTCTTCCTGTCCCACTGAGGCTCTGAGATAAGCCATAATTTTTGCATAGTATATCACGCCAACATATATATATATATATTATATATATATATATATTAATATATATATATATATACACACATACACACACACACACACATTACACACACACACACACATGTATATATATAATCACACACATTATATATATATAATATGATAGTGATAAACATACTTTTTTTTTTCTATCACAGCTTCCTGTAAGCCGAATAAATTGTTCCCTAGGCTCATTTTGGCGGGCCCCCAAGGTCGGCGCCCAGGACACGTGCCTCCCTTTCGCTCACCCCCCCCCCCCCCCCAACTAGTTACGCCTCTAGTCGTTTCTATTATTGGTTTTCCTACAAGTCCTGGTATGCCGCGTATAGACATTGCACTTTTGTTTTCACGCTTTTTAAATATCTGTTTCTTAACAAAAACTTGATTCCCCGCGTCTTGTTTAGCCTCACACCCATCAGTCTTACTTTCTCAATCACAATCTGAACATACACCTTCCTTGGTGTGTAATAAGTATATATATATATATATATATATCTATATATATATATATATATATATGTATAATGTGTGTGTGTGTATCTAGTCCATAAGAGTAAACTCAGCCTCTTGGTATAATTACACACGACCATGTTAAACTGCTTGTTAAGAGTTCCAGTTTTTTCCAGTTTACTTTACATATCAAAACTGATCATTGTTTGTGAACGTTCTTGCTGTCCTGTGCATCTCTTTCTGCTTCACCCGTTTCATTCTGTTCATAGTCTCGACATATTAAACAATTACGTGTGACATATTCCATTTCTTAACAAGAAAATTAAACTCTAGCTACATAATAACGGTATAACCAAACCCCCCCTTCCCCCAAAGCTATGAAAATTGGTAGGTAAGGCACCATAAGAACAAAGAAAAACGGATTGTGTCTGAAGTTCATTATCTCTAACCCACAAGTCAATAAACTGAAATTAGTCTTTTTGTTTTTATTTTACTACACGTGTAACTGAAAAGACAGACACACAAGAGAATTATACTGGGACTGAATGACCAACACCCCAGGTTTGTATGGTGTACACATTACCTTTAGTCTGTCCAAAGTACAGATGAACCAATCATGGGCGCCCGCAGCATATTTTCCAAGAGTGGGTAAATTTATATATATATATATATATATATATATATATGAATATATATATATATATATATATATATATATATGTGTATATAATATATATCACATATATATTATATATTATATAATATATACATATATATATATATATATATATGTATATATATATATATATATATATATATATAATATAATATCTGATAAAAGGAGCCCATAAAAACACCAAAATATAGAGAGAAAAGTACTATATTTCAGAGACTGCTTTCTCTCTCTTCAGGTATATGAAGAGAGAGACAGCAGTCTCTGAAATATAGTACTTTTCTCTCTATGATTTGGTGTTTTTATGGGCTCCTTTTATTAGATAGAATTCTGTTGTAACAGAACATTTTTACCAGTCATATATAATTATATGCAGTGGAACTGTGATGCCAATAATTTCGGTGAAACAGCAAGAAGCAATAAAGAAAAATTAAGACGTTAAATCGACTTTTTTTTTCAATAGTTCCATATACTGTTCAGCTGAATTCAAATATTCTATTCATTCATAGGCAGAGAATTCCATGTGTTGGTGAAACAAGGTTTCTTGGCTTGATTTTTGATAGCAAGCTGACCTGGATTCCACATCTGAAATATATTAAGGCAAAATGCTTGAAAGCAATGAATTTGCCGAAAGTCCTGTCTCACACTTCGTGGGGTGCAAACCTAACTCAGATGTTGAGATTATATAAAGCCTTGGTCTTTTCAAAATTAAGTTATGGGTGTGAGGTGTACACTTCTGCAAAGCCAAATAGCCTTAAAATGCTCAACTCAATTCATCATGCAGGAATACGGTTGTGTACAGGAGCATTTAAATCATCTCCCACCGAGAGCATGCTTGTAGATGCTGATGAGGTGCCACTGGATCTTCATTATAAGCGTCTGTTGGTTCGGAGCTGGTATAGATTCCAGAGGCTATCTAAGTCTTTAACCAGCATTTGCATGAGAAATGAAAGGCATTGGCAGTTTTATGAGAGTCACCCCAAGCAACCTCATCCATTCGCTTTTAGAGTAAATTTTATTGTCCGTGAATTAAATATGCCAAGAATCGAGATTTTACCAACAAAATACTCAGTTAGTCCCCCCTGGAACTTTCCAGAGGTAAAATTTTGTAGATATTTTAATTATACCAAGACAGAATTGTCCAGTGAGGCCATGCGGTCAATATTTTTAGAACACTCTTTGCAACATGATAACTCCACTGCATTTTTCACGGATGGCTCAAAGTCAGATGCTGGCGTCGGCTTTGATGTAGTTCCCTGATGTAGAGAGAAGCGGCAGGTTATCATCCGTTGCATCGATTTTTACAGCAGAGTTATATGGAATTTTAAAGGCTTTAAAGGAAGTTTTAATTCGGAATGAAAGTAATCTTATTATATATTGTGACTCAAGAAGTGTTCTTCAGTCGCTGGAATCTTTTAACCCTTTAAACCCTCTGATTTTAGATATATTGGAATGGCTGCTTTTACTAAAAGGAAGAGGGAAAGAAATAAAGTTCTGTTGGGTGCCTTCTCATGTTGGGGTGGCTTGGAATGAGAAATCTGACCAACTTGCAAAGTCTGCGGTCAGCTCCCCAGAACCCACAAGATGCCTACTACTATATCGGGATTTGTATCCTTTAGTAGGTCAGGGAATTAAAAAATGTTGGCAGTCCCAGTGGGAGGATATTTTAAATAATAAAAAAAAATGCGTAGTATCACGTCACCAGTGTCTCCTTGGTCATATCCGTATATGCCAAGGAGACAGGAAACGATATTGTGCAGATTGAGGATTGTACATACAAGACTCACACATGGGTTCTTGATGTCTCGTGAAAATCCTCCATTTTGCGAGAACTGTACTGTGCCCTTGACTGTGAGACATTTGCTGGTTGAATGTCCCAGACTTGGGAATTTGAGACATAGGTTCCTGTCTTGGGGATGTGATAGAGGAGGTAATTTTGTCCTAACTACAATTCTTGGAAAGGATTGTAATATGGAGCAGTTATATATCTTTATGAGGGAGGCTGGCCTCCTCAACAAAATTTAGATTATATAATAGAATATCTATGTAAGAGTTTATATATTTGAAAGAAATTATTCATATAAATATATTTTTAGATTTTTTATATTAAATTAATTTTAGGTTTAATTCTACTTTTTATCTAAATTTATTTCGGTGTCAATAACCGAGATGTTGTGACACCAGTTCTTAACAGACACAATCAATCAATCAATCTTTTTCCAAAGAATAAGTACACTTGATGACCTTTCATTAGCCAATAAATGAAACTAATTCTTTATATCCCCTACGAACGTTAACTGACACTGAACTGACCTTTTTTTTTATATACGTATGTATAGGTAAACCATAAGCTAAAGAAAAATCTGTATACAGGACATTTTTCAAACAATTTCTAGTAGTCCGTGCGAATTGCATTTCCAAATAATACGAATTGCTCTACACACTTTGGATTTATTTTACGAAGTGACACATATTTATTACGTCCCTCCAGACTATTATAATGCATTCACATCTGACGTGCTTAGTCATGTCTTCAATGGATGACAGTGCTATAGGGACGGCAAGTCTGCTGTTCCGTGCGAATTGCATTTCCAAATAATGCGGAGATTTCTAAGCACTTTGGATTTATTTTCACTAAATGATACACATTTATTACGTCCCCTCCAAACTATAATGCATTCACGTATGATGGGACATCAGTCATGTCTTTTTTAATAAATGGATGACGTGCTAGAGGCACGGCGTGACGTCACCCGGGAAAGTGGAATCAAAACAAGATCCTCTACCTCGGTATCAGTGTTGCCGAAGTGCGGAATTTTCGTCAGCTATCCAAGTTTTGTATGCCGATGCGGATTCCACATCTGCCTTTTCAGCAGCAATTTCTTCATGGCGCATTCATGTAAATTTGTCATTTACAAATTGCAATATTTTTTACTTTTAAACAATTTTTCATCCAAATACAATATCATAAAAGATAAGACTCTTATCAGAATATGACGGTGATATGATTACGTAATGTACATCAATCTGTTAATATATTATAAAATTATTTCCTATATGATTTAATGGATTATATACTGATACATAAATGCTGTTATGCTTATTACAAACTTATCTGTAAATATATCTGGGACAAATAAGAAAGGAAAAAATAATACTTCTCGAGGATATGTATATGTATACGTATATAGGTATATGTATATGTATGTATGTATATATATATACATACAGTGCATGTATATAAATATATGTAAATAATAATGTATATAAATGATATATATATATACACACACATATATATATATATATAAATATATATATATATATATATATATATATATATATATGTATATACTATATATACATGTATGAATGTATATATATGTATGTATATATAGTATACATATATATGTATATGATATACATATACATATATGTACATATACATATATATACTATATGTATATATATGTGATATATAGTATATACATGTATATATGTGTATATACATATATATATATATGCGTGTATATATATGCATATACATGTTTATATGATATATATATATATATGTATATATATATATATATTATAGATATATATATATATTATATATATATATATATATTGTGACAAAGTGCCAAGTATCTGGTTACTACACTTACCATTCATTAATTGTTATCTCACAACAGCCAGACACCTGAACCCTCATCACAGGTACTAAACGACTGAATACTCTGAAGGCAACAGTGATCCCTTAACAACTTACCAATATTGCAGAAAATCAGACTAAGTTCATCAAAACAGGTGTAAGGTAATCTTGTAAGTAATCAAAGGGCATCACTCCATCAACAACTTTAAAAGTCTAAGTATTTCCCTGATTTCAGAAGTCCAAGTACTTCCCTGGTTCTAAGTCACTTCAAATAAATTGAAGAAAACAGATCAATTACCACTCTATGTTTCTACCTAAGCTAAATATAATCATATGGAAATATACTGGTTAGAAATAAAATTCTTATAAAAATTTTAAAATAAAAAAATTTATTATAAAACTTAAAATTTATAAGCGTAATTCACAATATCAGGGAATTACTGTTACTTGAAAACAAAGTAAAGTTCAATTAATTCTTGAATCAATTCAGTAAAATTAAATCAAAATTAATTTATCACAAAATTCAAGAAAATTAATTCAATCAAAATTCAAAAGTGTTAGGCAATAATTGAAATTTGGAAATTAATTCACATGTGCTAAACAACAATAAAACTTGAAAAGAATTCTAAGTAAATGCAAATTAATTCACAAGTGTTAAATTGAATTAAATGGGCATCGATTAATTAATGAAAATTACTAAGTTAATTAAATTGTGAATGTAAATGAAAACACAGAAAAATCAGTAAGAAAATGAATAAATGCACAAAACATAAAAATCACTTTAAATGAAAAAAACACAACACACAAAAATTTGCAATGTGTAAAAATGCAAATCTTTTCACTCAAACCCTTGTAACCATTAGTTATTAGTTCTCTAAACCATCGTAACCAATAATTATTAGTTTCTTACCAAACCACTCACTATTAGTTATTAGTTTTTACCAAACCATCATAACCATTAGATATTAGTTGCAACTAATAAAATTATAACACACTTTACCTTCTTGGTATACCAATTTTCTTTCTTTGCTGCAGCTATTTCAAAAATTCACCACAATTCACAAAAATAGGCGCCGTTACACACTAATATAATGTTTGTTCAGATTCCACAAAACACAAAATAATACTAAATAAACTCTAAGAAATATCAAATCTGAAATCTACAAGTTACGAGTGACCAATTTACGTTATGTTAATATAGTCTCAAGTATATCGAGGGAGAGAGAGAGAGAGAGAGAGAGAGAGAGAGAGAAATGTAAACGCTTTAAGGATTTAAGCCTGAATGATTTCTTTCAATTCGCACAAGAGCTGGGCATTGGATCTGGCACAAAACGTTTTCGGCAATGAGAAAGATGATGTAATGCTTCTAAAAGCTTCTAATAGTGACATAACTTTACAGAAAAAAAACTGAAATCTACATGTGGTATTCGGCAAAGATGAATGCATACGAAATGAGTATACATTCATGTACGTACCAGCTCAACAATGACACATACCCGATCGAGACAGAAATCGAGCTATAATTAAAATTGACATGTTTTTTATAAACAACACAGAGACAGCGAGCTCTCTTCTAATCTCAAGGCGATGAAAAGTTACTGAAACAATTCTAGCTTCGAACAGACAAAGATAATCTCTCTCTCTTTTCATACTACGTTATATGCTCTTTTATATTATGTTATGCAGAATCTGAACACACATTTTAAAACATTCTAACTCTATAACATTTTATACAGTCAAAGAGGGGATATATACGTTTTGAAATTAGTAATATATATATATATATATATATATATATATATATATATATATATATATATATATATATATATATATATATATATATATATATTTATTTATTTTAGTAATGTACCTTAAGCATAACGAAATTGATATAAATCGTTCAAATCTCTATGTGCGAAGTTCATGATCATCATATCCTACGAATAGGTGCAGTAAACAAGTGATCAATTACGTCCACAATCTGCTTTGGGCATACAGTTTTTATTGCTGGTAGGTAGTACGCTAAACAAGCGCGATACTCAGTGTTTTCAACGAAGGATTTTCAGTGCCAGAATTCTCGCTTTTAATTAATTTGCTATGTACAAAGGTAATGTCCAGAGTTTCAAAAATATATCTTTGGAGCTCACGTTTCATAAACAATGAAACTTCTAATATTATATATACTTGCATCTCTGCAAAACTCGTAAAGATCAAGTGGCAACCATAATTATGCGGATTAAGTAAGATTCTATCTTCCCAGATAGCCAATCCATTATCATGCATATGAGCTCATTGTTTTATCTCGTTCGATACTTTATAGTGAGCATATACAGCAGATGGCCTATAAATGAAGAAAACGATGAGTGGCCGCAAATCGCGTGATTATATATCGATTTTTTTCCCCAAGAAAACTGCTATTTTCCAAAGAAGAAACTGAAGTTGAAATTTGTAAAACTCAGGACGACAATGAATTAGTGGATTCATATGATTCACATGATTACATATTAAAAGTATTTTTTCCTGAAGATTACTCATCTTCAGACGAAGCTGATGATGAAAAAAAAAAAAAGTGAAAATGAGCAAGACAATAGTGTTATATTATGTGACACGCAGCCTCAATAATGATGACGAGGAACAGTGCATGATTGTATCGTCAGATAGTGATGAACACATCAGTGCAGACAATAGTGTTATAATATGTGACCACAGCCTCAAAATGTTAATAATGATGCCGGAGGAACAGTGCATAATTATATGGTCAAATAGTGACGAACACATCGATTCAGATATTACACATATCAGTGACAGACTCGGATGAAGCATTGTTCGCAATTAGAAAATTAAATAATTTAGTTTGCTGAGTAAGATGAGAATTTCGTTTTCTTTGTTTTCGTATAGAAGGCCAAAAGTAAACAAGCATCGCTTAAAAAACGTAACTAAGTGCTTGCGGAAACTTTATGCGGATACATCGGCAACACTGAAGCTGCTTACGCTATTCTGAACCCGGAACTTATTTGGGTAGTAACTGTTGCTATATTCCTGTTAAATACAGTACAACAATTAACTGGGATATAAGAGATTATTATTATTATTAATATTATATAGGGATTATGAGAATGGTCTTTTTGTTTATTTTCAAATTGTAACTTTTTTATATATATGACTAGATAACTACTGCCTTAAAGAAGAACTCTGCGCGGAGATATCGTTTTTTGATGGATTTTATTACTGGACTACAGAAAAGGTTGTATATGGTTATAGGGGAGGTAATTTTAAAATCTAAGAGAATTTTGATTAGTTTACTTAGTTTTTACGTTCAACCCCGAGGGGCTGGTATTAAACAGCGGTCTGCCCAGTGGAGCTTTACGTGTGTTGTGGAAATAACTGATCGTGGAAATGCTTATCAAAGGGAAATCTAGTAATATGTCTTCATGTGGCCATTCCATGACATTTAATTATAAATGATGGTAGCTATTTGCGACTAAATCAAAGTTCTCAATTTTTGCATGAGTTTTTTGTTGGTTTAATTCTGGCTTGGGAAATGGTGATTTCAGCGTACTATCCCTTTCTTTAGTTTGATATCCTTGCATTGGGGTAAACATAGAGATGGAATTGCTCTAACTTTTCATGATCATTGTGATTTTGGCATTTCAGTCCCAAGGAGACGGGACTTAAATAGCCCTGCGACATAAACGAAACCATCGTCGCCTTGGTAACTTTTCTTTTGGAAATCTGAAATATCGAATACCGGATCCTACTGTGACTATCTTGGCGTTATTGCTCCCTTAGACATAGCAGTTGCTAGGCATATCTGCATCACAGAGATCAACCAACTCTCGTGAGAGATAAGCGACTGACTGACTGGTTGGTTTGTAGGTACGTTGCAGCAACGTTGGTTTGTAGTTACGTTGCAGTAACGTTGGTTTGTAGGTACGTTGCAGCAACGTTGGTTTGTAGGTACGTTGGTTTGTAGGTACGTTGCAGCAACGTTGGTTTGTAGGTACGTTGCAGCAACGTCAATTTGTAGACTCCCAGGAACGCTGTCGCAACATTGCAAGTATAACGTTCATGAACCAAACAAAAACTTCTTTCAGTTTTTTTCTGCATTGAAAAAGAAACCCACAAAATCACTGTGTAACGTGTGTGCTTGTTTGTTTGTGTGTATTTGTTGTTGGTGCGCGTACTCGAATGCGATAATAATTAGATTCACCTTTGCCAAGCAATGATAGTTGCTTATGTTTTATAGTTATAGGAACAATGGATTTTCATGCCGCTAACGTGTGCACCTTAAGGTAGATATATATATATATATTATATATATATATATATATGATATATATATTATATATATATATATTATATATAGTATATAATATATATATATATATATAGATATATATATATATATATATATATATATATATAAAAATGATGGAGGGAAGTACCTGATACACATAGAAACTTCATACAAGTTACATAATAAATATCCATTAGTATCCACATGTAAATGCGTTTTACAATTATCTGTATGAGATCTTCGGAAAGGCTCTTGAAATACAAGCTAAGGGATATGAGGAATCACCAGCCCAAAATTACCACTGGCCTTTTGTTTACAAATGAGGAATGTATGACCATACATACAGAATACATTTAATGTTATATATCACAATTTTTTTAGGTGGATTATAATAGACAGTATATTTGGTATGAATGTTTTTTTTTGGATGGGTGGGGGAACTTTGTATATATTTCCGATTTTTGCAAAAAAAAGAAAAAAAAATTATAGTAATTATGTTCCTTTTTTCATAAGAAAAAATTTACTAAATAATCATGTTCCTTTTTTTCATAGGAAAAAATTTACTAGTCATACATTGTCGAACGTAAAGAACATATTGTAGTTTGGTAATTTTTTTTCTGTCAAAGTGGTCCAAATATAATTTCTTAATTTTCAATAAAGATTTCATTCATCTTATAGGTGTAAATCATACAAGTCTAATAATTTGGCTTTATTTATGCTAATAAGAATAATACATAACAAGAATAACTAATAATAATAATAATAATAATAATAATAATAATAATGAAAAATAAAAATAAAATAAAAATAAAACAATAAAATAATAAATAATAAAGAATAATAAATAAATAAATAAATAATCAATAAATAAATAATAAATAATAATAAATAAAAATAATAATAATAATTAATAAATTAATAAATAAATAAATAAATAAATAAACTAAATAAATAAATTAAATTAATAAATTAATAAATTAATTAATTAATTAATTAATTAATAACAATTTAATAATTAAAATTAATAAATAATAAAATAAAATAAATAATAAATAATAAATAATAAATAATTAAATAATAAATAATAAATAATAAATAATAAATAATAAATAATAAACAATAAATAATAAACAATAAATAATAAATAATAAATATAAATTAATAAATAATTAAATAATTAAATAATTAACTCAATTAATAATTATAATTAATAATTAATAATTAATAATTAATAATTAATAATTAATAATTAAGAATTAATTAATTTCAATTAAGTTAATTAATTAATTATTAATTTATTAATTATTAATTATTACTTATTAAGAATTAATTAATTAATTAATTAATAATTCTTAATAATAATTAATTAATTAATTAATAATTAATAATTAATAATTAATTAATTAATAATTAATAATTAATAATAAAATAAATAATAAAAATTAAAATAATAAATCTAAATTAATAATTCCTTAATCAATTCATAATTGTCAATAAATTAAAAATATTAACTAATAATATTAATATTTTTAATAATTCCTACTTAATTAATTAATTAATAAATTAACTTAATAATTCATTAATACTTAAGAAATTCTTAAAAATTTAAATTGGGACATATCTTAATTATAACAACAAAAACTAAGAGAAAAAATTTATATTACAGGATTCATACAAAAATTAAGTATATTTCTTTTTGTAATCCTTTTTTTTGTGTGGTAAGCTTCAAAGCACTCAGGATGCATTGCAGGTTGCCTGGTACAAGTTTTACAGTAATATTTTGTTTCTTTCCTTCCACCAGGTCCACGTCTGTCACTGCATACAATGCATTCGACGGAGTGTTTCCTGTCTTATTTGGCTATTATATGTAATTTTCCATTCAACCTTTCCTCATCATCAGATGTGCTGCTTCTTCCATTTTGAGCCGCATTTCTTACTTTTCCTACCAATTCTTTCACCAATTCTTTCTGGAACTGAAGATGAGTTAATACCTTTAACCCTTTTGATTTCATATGAATACGATGGAGAATGAAACTATTCACTCTGGCTACTTCCAAAAGGAAAAAGTAAACTTTTCTCCACCCTTTCAATGATTTTTGTAGGAAGCAGTATGATGATATGTAATGATCTGCACGATCCACTCCTCCCATGTTAGAAGTATATTCGGAGACCATCATTGGTTTTTCAATAACTTTTTCTACATTTCCTTTCATAATACGGCAATGTTGGATGGTTCTTGCTGTGTGGTATGTAGAGCACATAATGACGTCCCTCTTATCTTTCCAAGACAGAATATGGTATCGCTTGTTTTTCACATATGACCTTACTGTTCCTACTGATGATCTTTCTCTTTTCTTCACTTGAGGGGGAAGGCCTTTCCTATTCGTATTTATCGTTCCAGAGATGTGATTTTTTTCTTCAGAAGTTCCGCTTAGATGGCATCCAGGATGATGATAACGTAAGAACCGTTCAGATAAATAGTCATGAACTTGTTTTACCTTTGACCTCCGAGATGCCACGAAGCCACTGCCAGGGGCTGCTGGAGGAGACACATGACTCCAGAATATCTGGAACCACCTCTCTCTCCTAAAGATTTGCCGAAAAAACGAACTTTCGTCCACCCATTTCATTGCTTGGAAAAGAAGTCCCTTGATCTCTTATTTCTGTGTAAAGCCATATTAATTATTGTTCCATGAAAGGCCATCATTTCCTCCACGCTTATTTTTTGCCAGTTTTGCCATATAGAATATTGTTGCAGAGGCCTTTTCTTACTTATCAGTTCCTCTGTGTAGCGATTCGTTTCAACTGCAATTGTGTGGAAAAGTTCGCGTGTAAAAAAGAGCATGAAAAATTGCAAAGTAGTGTTGATAGTTTGATGAGGACAGTTGAATTTTGCTCTTCCTTTGAAAATAAATCTGGGCAATTCATGCCTCTCTTCATCAAACTCTTCCCAGTTATTTACATCGGCCCAATTTTCGTCATTTGCGTCCTCGTCTTCTTCAGGGGGCATTACCATATCGTCGGTGTTTTCGTTCTCGTCTTCGTCGGGAGATTCCGCTTCCAGGTCTTCATTCACGATGATAAAAGAATTGTTTTCATCGGATGTGGAAGGAGCGGCAGACGGTTCATCATTTTCACTTGAATGATCATCCGATTCCGAAGGCAATCCAAGAAAGGATTCTAAGATTTCCTCTTCATTTTCTTGAACAAAATTTATAGGGGGAAGTTTAGATACTAACCTAGGCTGAATATTCCCTCATCTTAATCCAGGCCTTAAATACTCGAGTTGCACAACTCATCATGGAAGCATTAAAATCTTGAGGTGCACAACTCATCATGGAAGCATTAAATTCTTGAGATGCACAACTCATCATGGATCCACACTTTAAATTTCTTGAGTTGCACGGCAAATCATAATGGATTCACACCTTAAATTCTTGAAGTGCACAGCAACTCATTGTGACAAGACTCCGATTAAATTTGACGCATTACAAGACCTGGAAGGGAACTCTGGTTAATAATCAAACTTTGAATTTCACTGCTAAATTGATTACTTTATCTGGCAAATGTCTGGACTGTCATACTCAATCATTTCAAAATTCAAAGATTACCTCTTAAATCAAGATAGCAAAAACGTCACCAGGAGTAGGCCTAATTACCATCCAAGATACCCAAGTTACATTATAGTTTCAATGATAAGTTGAAAGATTAATTCTCCATAAACAAGTTGGGCTATTGAATTTTAGCTAAATGATTAACCAAGGAAAACCAATCAAAGAATAAATCCTTTTGTTAGCCCGTAATTTCTGCAGTATCTACTCCTGAGAAAAAGAAAATAATAATCTAAAGGGACTAGTAATGAAGAATAACTCAAAACCAATAGAATTATTTATAGTATCCAAGATAAATGCAATAATCCTACAATGTCACCATTAAATTTGCTTCATTAAAGTGTACAATGCAAATCTTGATCTTTCAATACGCTTTTTGTAACGCAAATCCTGCCATTTCGGATTACATTTCTTCTTGTCCTCTGGATGTCATACTCCAAGCTCCTTGGCTACCAAACATCCTCTTCACTGACAAAATTTTTCATTGTTCGAAAAAGTTTTCGAATGTTGTTTACATCAAGGACCCTGTACTGTGACATTCACAATAAGGCATTAGACGTGAAGCACACACCTAAAAAGAACCAACTTTAGTATCTGTGTACTAGAAAGTTATTCAAACTAATCAAATCTAATTTTGAAAAATTCCCAACCCTATTTTGATCAAAAGTTTAAACGTGAAATTACATTACCAGTATTCCCATAAACTTTATTGGCATAATTATTCTAAATGCTGTCTAAAGCTCCTTCCTTAAATATTAAGATGGCCTGCAGGTAAATACATGATGCAACATTAATTTTAATTGACTTGAGCAACTATTAAAACTACATCAACGGAGAATTTTTTCGGGGTCAGTGTCTGTCCTGATTTTTTTCCTTGAGCCAGTCTTTAACCCGAGAACCAATAGACAACCTTTGCGCAAGCGCCTCAGTGGCGTGATCGGTATGGCCTTGGCCTGCCAGCGAGTTCGATTCTCGGGAATTCCATTGAGGCGTGAGAGATGTGTATTTCTGATGATAAAGGTTCACTCTCGACGTGGTTCGGAAGTCACGTAAAACCGTTGGCCCCGTTGCTGAATAACCACTGACTGGTTCCATGCAACGTAAAAACACCATTTGAACAATAAACAAACAAACAACCTACACGCGCACATATTCCGTAGAAGAAAAAGTTTATAAGCTATATAGGGCTCTCAAGTAGAATATACAATGATGTCAAAATAAAAGAACGAAAAATTACAACGCAAGTCCGCCAAATGGAGAAACAAAGCGAGACAATGGGTACCCAACTAAACTTGAAAACCAGACTCATAAAATTATTACCAGTATGCTTACCAGTTCAAGTTTTATTCATGTGCTAAAGTCACTCCTAGTACCAACGTAAATGCTCACTAAAATCATTCCTAGTATAGACCAAGATCTAGATAAACGATTACACCAGTCTTAAATGTACGAGGACCTAACTTTAATCCTCAAGTCTAATTCATGTGCTAAAATCATTCTTAGTTTCGACTACCAGTCTCTCAAAGACACGAGGTCATAACTTTTATCCTGAAGTCTAATTCATGTGCTTAGATCATTCCTGGTATCAAAACAAGTCTAAAAAACGGAAATTCTAACTTTAATCCTCAGTTCTAATTCATGCGCTGAAATAATTCTAGTTTCGACTACACCAGTCTTGAATGAACGAGTCTTACTTTTGTTCTTAAGAATAATTTATTTGCTTAAATATCTCCTTGTACCAACTAAACCAGTCTTAAATGCACGAAATTCTAACTTGAATCCTCAAGTCTAATTCACATCATTCCTAGTGTGTCTACACTAGTCTTAACTAGATGAGAGTAACTTTAATCCTCAGGTTAATTCTTGCGATAAAACCGTAACTAGTATGAACTGCACCAGCCTTGGATGCACGAGGTCTAACTTTAGTCAAGTCGAAGTCACGTGCCAAACTCATCCTCAATATCAGTGCTAGTTTTAAATGCACTAGATTCTGACTTTAATCTTCAAGCCTAATTAATGGGTTAAAATTATTCCTGGTATCAAGACAAATCTTAAATGCAGAGATTCTAACAAGCCTTAAGTCTAATTTGTGTTACAATAATTCCTAATTTATGTGCTAAAATAATTCCTAAATGTCACAACACTGGCTTCATCTTAAATGCACGAGAGTAACTCCAGTTCTTAAGTCAATTCATGTGCTAAAATCATTAGTTTAGACTACCAGAGTCTTAAATGCACGCGATTCTAACTTTTATCCTCAAGGCTAATTCTAGGCGCTAAGATCATTTCTAGTATCAAGTCTTGAACACGAAATTCTAACTTCAATCCTGGAATTCAAGCTTGTGCTAAAATCAGTCCTAATAAATGTAAAGTGTCTAATTTTAATAATGTGAATTAGGTGTTACAAAAATTCCTAATATCACATACCAGTCTTAAATACGAGAGATTCTAACACTAATCCTCAAGTCTAATTCATGTACTAAAATCATTCCTAATATCTCTATTTCACTCTCTAAATCACGATTTTTAAACTTTAATCACCTAGTTATTTGTTTTAAAATCATTTGGTGTCGACTACAGCAGTCTTGATGCAAGCAATTCGAACAGTAACTTATGTGCTAAAATAATAACAGTTATCAACTGCAATAGTAGTGCACGAGATTCTGACTTATGTTATCTAGTCCTTGTGCTACAATCACTAAGTTTTGACTACACCAATCATGAAGCAAGAGTACTTTACTCATGTGCTAAAATCATTCCTACTATTGACCACACCACTCTTAAAAGCATAAGAACCTAACTACTACACCAATCTTGAATGTACAAGATTTCAACGTTAATAATCTAGTCTAATTCCTGTCTTAAAATCATAACTAATATCAACTATACACGCCTCGAATGCACGAATGTTCTAATTAATTTCCAAGTTTATTTCAAGTGCTAAAATACTAGTATTACTATACCATTCAGATGCACTAGGACTATATTGTATGTACCACTGATCCTCAAATCTGAATTCATATGCTCAAATCGATACTACATGGAAAGATGACAGCCGGGCGAAGATATTTTACGGATAGATTTTAGCTACATTTAAGTAAGGATGTATATAATGCAGTATGGATGAGATAATTTGGTGAATTTAACTGGATGAAAAATTTACAGTCGTCTGTTTAGTTTAGCACTGTCATCGAGTGGCTGGTACTAAACATGGTGCCGAGTTTAGTGCGAGTCCTTCGGGGACTGGGAAAAGCAAACAAAAGACGGTAAAATTCTCGTCTCGTTAGGTCTCTCAAATTACCCCACCTGCACTTTATTACTGCATAAACACCATTTTCTGAATTCCTTAATATAAAAAATGCATATTAATGAATTACTTTCATGCGGCAGTCTCCTTTACATCTGCCGCTCATGTATCAACTACAAAAGTCTTAACTGAGATTCCACAATCTTACATCAATAACTCATGTCTGAAATCGACGAGATTCTTACTTAATATTAGTCCCAAGGCCTAATACACGAGCTAAAATAATTATGTATCACTACCAGTCTTAAATGTACGAATTCTAATTTAATATTAGTCCCAAAGTCTAGTATGTGCTAATGTCATTCCTATATAACCATACTAGTCTTAAATGCACGAGATTCCAAGTTATTAGTTCTATTGTCTAATACATGTCCTAAAATCATTCCTCGTATCACTATAGTAAGACTTAAATGAACGAGATTCTAACTTAATATTAGTCCTAAGGTCGACTACATGTGCTAAAGTCATTCCTAGTATCACTATACCAGTCTTAAATGCACGAGATTCCAACTTAATATTAGTTCTAAGGTCTAATACATCATTTAAGTCATTCCTAGTATCACTATACTAGTCTTCAATTAACGAAATTCTAACTTTATGCAGATAGAATAAATAATTTAAAAAATAATTACTGTTAACTACATCAGTCGTAAGTGTGAGAGTTTTAACTTAAAGATTAATGCACGGGCAAAAATCATTAAAAATTACACAATTATGAAAAGCATGCTTATCTGCCATACTTACGTATATCTGCTAGCACCGACCTAACAAGTAGTATAAACAATGAAATTGAGTGAATGTCTTACGTTGCAATTTTGTGAAATATTCACTCTAGGGCTTTGGAGATAAAATGGCTACCCTTTTATATACTGTAAAATTAATCTAATTGGTGCTCATTTGTAAAAATTTCAGGTGGTAATATAATTAACCAATTTCATTTAATGTTCTGGGCGCTTGGAAGGTTGCCCGCGATTTTAGTCAAACATTTTACTCCGCTGCCACTTTCTGTTGAATGCGGTAGTCAATATGAAGACTAGTTGAGAAATCGCCAAAAAATATTCCCAAACTCTCAGAAACAACCGTTCCAAAGAGAATTTCTTTTTCATGAAAAAGTAAAAAAAAAAATATATATAAATTTTCAATCATTGCAAACGTTTGCCACAGTTTATTAAGAAAAAAAAAAAGGCTCAGGCTCAGACTACTCAGAAGCCTAGAAGCAACCCATACTCGATAGCCTGATACAACAACTTCGAACTGACAAAGTACACTCACTAAAAAGCCACAATTTTACACTTGCATGACTTCCGCGAGATATAGTCTTGTGTAAAAAAAAAAGAAAAAAGAAAGAAAGTGAGAGAGAGAGAGAGAGAGATAGAAAATTGAATTCCTACATTTCAGGAGTGGAGATTTGGGAGGGTGGGGGGTGAAATACAAGGCGTCACTAACGGAGAATAAAATGGACTTTTTAAAACTAGATACTGCGAAAACGTCTTGTAAATTACATGGGTAAACAAAAAATTGAAGCACAGCAGGAAGCCACATACTGCTCAAAGCTTCTGACAAGATTCGGAATTACAACACTGTAAAACCAAAAATTCAATGAACACGACATTGCAAACCACATTTTGAAATCACTTAGCACTATGGTTTCTAAAAACATTGCTTACCAGAAAATTTCATTGCACCTTCATGCAGATGGGAATGAAGTGGGTATGAACCCTTAAGAATTGATTTACTACTTTGGGTAGAACTTTGAAAATCAAGGAAACAAGATTCACTTCTTCTACTATCCTTGCCAGACAAGTGGTGCCATCTACATTCAGTTTTCATGACTATCTTGTTTCTTTGTATATATATATATATATATATATATATATATATATATAGATATATATATATATATATATATATATATATATATATATTATATATATATAATATATATATATATATATATATATATATTATATATATATATTATATATATATATATATATAGTATATATATATATATATATATATATATATATATATCATATATATATATATATATATATATATATATATATATATATATATATATATATATATATATATATATATATATATATATACATATATCATATATATAATATATATATGATATATATATAATATAATATATATATATATATATATATATATATATATATATATATATATTTATATATATATATATATATATATATATATATATATATATATATATATATATATATATAATATATATGTGTGTGTGTGTGTGTATATGTATATATATATGTATGTATATATGTATGTATATATATATATATATATATATATATATATATATATATATGTTTATATATATGTGTGTATAATATACTATATATTATCTATATTATATTATGATAGATTAATTATAGTTAATATTATATATTATATATATTGTGACCAAATTTTCGTATTGACTCACTACTACACAAATTTTCAATGCATCGAATTGTGCTGTAATTACGAGGGCTTTAATTATACATATTTTCAATGCCATTTGAAGTTATTGATATCCGTGACTTCCAAGCTAAATGAAGAATAGATACAGTTATCAGGACGTGTTCTAGGGATAAATCAGTCTTAGAAATACGGGAATGATAAATAAAAATGAGTTAATGAATGAGAATAATAGGGTTGGGATACGTACTACCAACTTTTTATTTTATATAGTATATATTTTAATATTCTTATGTAGTAAAGTGATTTTTCGCGTTAACTTGATCTGGCATTCATTTGTAATGTTTCTGGTGTGAGGATCGAACAGAGACTCGAGAGAACTGCACTAACTTTATTGATGTTGTTGTTTGAGATTAAGCTGGCCTTATGCCAGCACGGGCTCTTGGTCACAGAGCAGCCCGTAGGTCATATGAATATTTTGCAGGTAGAAAGGATTTTAAGGATATATGGTGAGCCTTTATTATGATCTCAATGGAATATGCAGGTGAGATTATATGATTCGCAAAAGTGAAAGGAAAGGTGAACAGGCAAGGTTACAAACCCCTTTAAACCATAAAGTACCCATCAGCAGGAGAAAAAGATTGATAGTAGCGAGTCCTGGCGAGTCAGAGATAGCTAATAAGGAAATCGAAAAAGTTATCATCGTAGAAAAAACGGGGGAAAAAAAAAGGCGCACAACTCTACGGAGTTCAAGTGCCATTTTACATTACTCTAGGATAGAAAAAAAAGCACCGATAAATCAGTTTTAGCAACAGCAAAACAAGAGCTAGCAACAGCTTATGAGCTATTAGAGTGACAGTTGAAAAATTCGGTCGTTAGATGTGAGGCGGCTGAAAACGGAGGTGAAAAGAAGGTTGTTCAGTAGAATTAAAAGCAGTTAATTGCCAACTAAGTAGTTAGCAACTAACAGGCGGTAGAGTTCTGTAGCGGTATATCGGTTCGAGGAGATTTGGGAGACTAATCTATACATCCTGGACTTCGTGAAGGATTGCAGCCAACAATTGTTCTTCATATTCAATGTTGCATTAAAGAGCTCTATATATAAATGAATGGAACTCATCGTAGGGTAACAGGGACTTACTGATATTAAAGTCTCCCACGAGAATGACGTCGGTCTGAGTGTCGCCATTTGCACACAGGTGTCGTTTGTAGGTCTGAGTTTTAATGTCACTCCTTGGGAAGTTGGGACTGTGATCTCTTCTGTTTGAGTTCCTGCCTCGACATGCAAAACAGGAGCTGCTGACGGTGTATCGGTTTGCATGTCCTCCTCTTCAGCTCAGCTGGCGATTCTTCGGTCTGGGTTCCCATTTCCACTCGTAAAACAAGAACTATTGGCGGTGTGATGGGTTAGGGGGGGGGGGGGGGGGGGGGGAATGAACTGAGGGGTCGGGGAAATATGCAGACGGGCAGGGGAAGATCATTCAGGGGTCGTTGGAATAACGTTAGGGGTCGGAGGGGTAATTTTAGGAGGAGGTTGGGGAGCAGGAGACTGGAGGTAAGGAAGGGATGAGGGGTTGGGGATTTAATGCCGGGTTTTAGGAGGTTGTGCAGGGGAAGGTTGAGGGTTTGCGGTGGAGGAGGAAGATTCGTCTTCGGGTGTATCCTTGGCTGGAGTTCTTGAGGTCTTGCAAGCGGTGGCGGGATGCCCTTCATCCTCCAAATCTTCTCCAGTCTGACGGGGCATCCCATAAACCATGCATGGTGGGACTGGTGACAGTTGGGGCATCGGGCAACAGTGTGGCCCTTTGCTTTAAACTTATGCTGGGGTCACACATTCACGTATCACGACGGCGTATGCCCACGTATGTGGATCGTGGGCATCATCGCGGTGAAATGACCTTGAACAGCTGGTAAACAGGACACGGGCTAACGGACGTAAAGCCAGCACCGTAAATTGCGCCGCAAATGTACGCGCAAAGAAAGCAAGGTCGGACGTCTACCTGAAACTAACGCCGATATTGTAATGTTCTATGTACGTCAACTTCACGTCAAGACCACGCCCACCGTTGTGGTGCCGCACGGTACAAAAGGGCGGGCCTGTGAACAGAGCTTGCCGTTCCGTAAACAATCATTGTAACAGCTCGTCTCTTCGTTGTTTTCCTACAAATAATCTATTTTAGTTTTATGGTAACTTTTTGATAGTAGCCATCTGTAATATTATTTTAATATGTAATTAATGTAACATCACAAATTTACCATTCAGACATACACTTAGACTTATAAAACTGTTGACTATGGGCGATTTATATTTAAGCGATATAGAATAACATCTAATAACTTATCAAACATTCTTGGAAATAAATAGGAATTCTACCTATTCAAGATAATATTTTTTAGATGTAATAAGGAATTCCTCTCAAATATTTACATTATTTGTTACACCATTATTGTAAGGCTGCTATTCAGAAGAAATAAATATCTTCGACGTCTTGGCTATCCTCCGTCAAGGGAACACTCTGTCCTCGTCAATGGGGGTAGCTTCATGGAGAGTTTCCGTGTCGCTGTCATCAAGTCAGAATCTCGTCCAACTCCGACTCCTGTAGGTGGAAGCTGACTTTTTCCCTGTCCTGAATGTCTGCAGGAGTGGTTGTAGGAGTGGCTGTAGGAGTCTTTTCCGGGCCGAAAGAAGGTCCTGCAAGATGTGACGTTTGATGGTCCCTTCCTTGTCGTTTTAGGAGGTTCGGCATCTTGAAGGGCATTGTGGAGAGTGCTTGAAGGAAACTGCTGATCTCGGGAGACGGAAACAACAGCTGACCTGAGGGCGCCGACCTGACCTTTTATACTACGCTACAGCGTTGCCATGTCGTACAGGGCTGTAAATGTGTTAATCGGTTTCGCCGTAGGCTACAGCGCAATTAGGAGGCCCGCGTGCTTCGCCGCGGAAAGAAAACAACGACGGCGAACGATGCTGGTGACCCTAGCGCTTACCCCGCAGCAGTCACCGTGGCTCTCACGTGCAATGCCTGGAGCTACGTCAGGTGACATTTGGCGTGACCACCCACGACTTGTTTGAACATTTCAAAACTGGAATGGGCTACGGCGACCTGGTGGGCGGAGCTTAGCGACCGGACGACCCGTCAATGTACGTCTACGATTTTACGTATGTTTTACGTTACATTTACGGTTTACTGGCGTAAGCTGTTGCCAACTACCAATTTCCGCTCATGCGTGGGCGTGCGTGCGTTGATACGTGAATGTGTGACCTTAGCATTATCAAGGCAAATGTCGGTCTCGCGACGTAGGCTGCAAATCCAGCAGACATGGTGGGCCGTACACTCCCTCTTGTGATGCCCAAACCTCTGGCACTTGAAACACCTGAGAGGTCGGGAATAAAGGCTTCCGTTCGGTATTTTCCGAGGATCCCAAGGTCTATAAAGCCTGGTATGTCTCCCTTGAAGGTGGCTTCTACTTTCAAGGTTTCCTCCTCTGTCTTGTCTTTTTAGTTCTTCACTGTACAATGTGTAGCAGTCACTATGCCTGGCACTTCCAAAATCCGGTCCATGGTGATGTATTTCGGGACTTTGCAGTTCATTCCCTCCGACATCTTTGCAGCTGGGTCAACAGGAGGCACGAGGGATCCTTTTTCAAAAGCTCTGCACTGTTGATCTTTCGGGGAAATTATAAATTCCCCTCTCAGGTTCGGTCTGGCTTGCAGTTTCGCTTCTGGGTATTTCTTTTCGAGGGCTAACACAGCAGCGTAATACGTTTGGTCCTGCACGGTCACTGCTCTAAGTTTTGGAAGTGCTGGAGAGGTCATAATAAGTGCTGCAGATGTCGAGGGGTTTGAGAGGTTGATAATGCTCATAAGAGCTTCTTTTCCGCTTCGTTTGGACTTTCTGGAAGCCCTGATCGTTTAGGGAGGGCGGGACCACCTGGTGGGGGTCAGAAGACGTCGGTCACTTCTCTGCTATCGTCGAGAAATAATCCACGACAGCCTTACAAAGGGGGGACGGAGTGTCTGTGATTGTGCTTTCTCGCACCTACAAATATACATATAATTAAGCGTACAGGATACACATTTTGATGGTATATATATTGGCGGAAAGGCCGCGAATTGTTCTACATTTTGGGTAAATATAAAGGTATGTACAATGGGAAGACGGACATTTCGGCAGAAATGCCGTCCTTACACTCGAATGCATCAGAGCAGGGAAGTAGTAAGTAAAAAAAGAAAAAGAAAGATATATAAAAAAAAAGACAAAATCTGATGAAATCTTATTCCTACAGTTACCGACAATATAAATTCGATTTCTAATACTTTTTAATATACCTACAACAAATGTGTGTGTGTGTGTACTACATAAAACAATGTCGCATTCCACGGAGAAGATATAAGAAAACGGGTCAGCGTAGCAACTATAGAAAACGCATTAAATAATATCCTATTGTTTATCTGAGAAATAGAAATGGTGTGATCAGAAATCAGTGCTATGAAGACCATTCGCGTATCCTTTCCATAAATTTCCTGTTGTTTATGAGGGGATAGGAAGTGCTCATTTAACTATATCATATATGGAAAAGTCATCCATCTCAATTATTGATTATAAAAGCCATTGATATCACATCTCATACAACACAGTGAACTGAAGACAGCAGTTACTTCCTGTAAATAAATTACTCAGAGGTAAAGGTTATACCCGAGGTATAGTGAGCTAGATAATAAAACGAAATCTATAGCATAATATCTGTGAATAGCAGCAGGTTGCGTTCTTCCTCTTCAGACATTTGGTTGGAAGTCACACTAATGGACGAGGCTGCCGGGATGTTGCATTCAAGTTGCAACAACGTCAATTTGTATGGTCAGAGGAACGTTAACGCAACATTGCAATAATAACGTCCATTCAACGTTTCAAAAATGCAACATTCACAAGATATTCATGCAACATTCATGTCAACGCGCAAGAGGGATCCATAAAACACATGGGATTTCAATCAATTTATTTTCATACATAATCACTATTCTAAAATCATCACCTGATGGTCTGCTGCATTATCTGACAGGTATACTGCAACCAGATCATCTCCTTGATTTTTCCCTGAAAATATACATAGAAAGGAAATCAGTAAGATTTAACGGATTCATCAAGTGACTTACGCGGGGACAACCATGGAAATCTAAACATAATGCTGACATTAAGATAACATTAATTGTAAAGCAGGAGTTATAAAGTTCACGAAATCGGCGACAACTGCTGCTAACAGACAGGGCCAATTTTGACTAGCACCATCAGAAGAAATATCAAAGATCTCAAATTACTTTTAAAAAAAAGTGCAAAACAGACCTCAAGAGACCTTTGCCCTGAGAAAATTATAAATGTCGGCAGGGGTTGGACTCGATCCTCGGGTCTATCATCTGTAGAATGACTGGTCCATCATCGCTTTCATCTGAAACAAAGACCAAAAATGTTTTAGCGCCTACCCCACCATTTCTTATAAGCACCATGTGTCAGAGTTGAAGGGAATGAAATCAAGATAGCAATGATGGTCAGTTACTAGTCCGGGTTTTCAAAGCCCTGGTCATAGCTAAAAAAAAAAAAAAAAAAAAAAAAATATCACTTCTGTGTTGGCTGTCCACAGACAATTTTCTCAGTGATGGTATATATCATTTCTGTTAAGCAAAAGACATGATAATTTATCAAGATTAAGAGAACGACACCATTCAGACATCCACACTGCAGGCAACTCATCTTCAATATCACCTTTAGTCCCATTTCCACTTTCTTCGAACTCCTTAGATGCTTTTCTTCTCCTCTTGAGGGCAAATTAAAGTCAGTTTGATGCTTCGTCTACCCGTTTTGCAAACTTCCTGGTCTTTTCAAGTGAATCTGAAATTAACATAAATTAATTAGATCTATTTTTTTCTCCACTTATTGTAGTACTCACACACAAGAAATTCAGCGAATCTCCTCGCTAAAGGTATCCTATCATTAAGGAAAGCCTTGAGCCTTTCTTGAGTTGCAAGGCTGTCAGCTTTGGAAGGGAATCCTTACGAAAATTAATTTCAAAAGTAGACAATTTCCATTACGTTCTGTTGACAAATGCTCAAGGGACTCAGTGGCGTATTAAATGGAAGGCGGTCCGCCCCGGGTGACAGCTTGATTGGGGGTGTCATAAAGGCTCAAAGAATATATCAAATTCCTCCGTTTGAAGTTTCCAAGTATTATCATTATTATTATTATTCAGTGATTTTCTGAGGCAAAAATCGCCTGTTTTCTTTATTAGGTATGTTCATATTGAAGGTGATTCTGTTGAAGTGAGAGAGTACTTTTCGAGGTTCATTCCTGTTGACGGAAAAACAGCAAGTGATCTTACAAAGGATATACTAAGTAGTTTAGAAAATGATGGACTAAACATTACACTTTGCCGTAGTCAAGGATATGATAGTGCTGCAGCTATAGCTGGTATTCATGGTGGAGTGCAGAAAAAAAATAAAAGAATTAAATCCAAAGGCTTTGTTTGTGCCATGTGCTAATCATTCCTTAAACCTTTGTGGAGTGCACTCTTTTGGAATTAACTCAACATGTGTCACATTCTTTGGAACAGTAGAAAGACTTTATTGCTTCTTTGCCCTTTCAACACACAGATGGGAAGTACTGAAAGAAAATATGGACCTGACAGTTAAAAACTTTCTCAGACTTGATGGAGTGCACATTATGTCGCTGTAAAGCCACTCAAGAAACAATTTGAAAAGCTGATTACAGCCTTGGAGACACTGACAGACCAAAACGAAAATGTAGATACAAGAGGATCAAAGAACCCATCAATAACCACATCCCAGAGCATTCATACTCGAATCGAGTGATAGCTATGATGATGAGTACCTGTGATGAAGGTTCAGGTGTCTGGCTGTTGTGAGGTAACAATTAATGATTGGTAAGTGTAATAACCAGATACTTGGCAGTTTGTCTCCACACACACACACACACACACACACACATATATAATATATATATATATATATATATATATATACACAAACTATATTATATTATATAATAATTATATATATTATATATATAATATTATATATATTATATATATATATTTATATATATATATATATATATATATATAATCTAAATATTTATAGATAAAATAATAATGATTTTAACATCATAACTAAGGCAAGACGGTTATATTTTGGGCATTGACATACAATTTACAAGTAACTTCCATATAATCATTTAATTCAAAACAAAGCTAAACTTATTCCAGTGGAAATGATGTGAAATTCCTGGAAGCAAACGATTCTACTGTATATTCAGCCTAAATGTAGGGTTATGCGGATCAAGCTGTCGTCACTTCTTGTTTACATAAATCCGGACAGCAGAAAGGGTTCCCTCTACAGCAAGCACATTCACCTTTAGACGTAACACAAGTTGTTTACAAAATACGGTAATCGTATAAGCCTATAATTGCTCCTCAGAATCAGTTACCTGGATACGCTAATCATCTCCGCTGTTCTGCTATGTCAAGTAGGGAACAAACAATAAGTCATTGTAGTTTACTTTCGCTGTTTATTTATACTCCCTTGAAATAATGAAAAAGAATAAGCATTCACATGACAATATACTTTACTGATACTTTCAGTACACGTGGCTTTATTACATACGTACTTATAAGGTTTCATCAACAAAAATAAATGTTTTCTATTTTATTGTTATTTGGTTTGGAACCAAACTAGGATTCATCTTTCATTTACAGTAATGTCATCGACGTATATCATTGCAATATTTTATGCTCACTTCATGAATATTATTCATTTAGGATGTAATCCTATTATTTTTATTCAATTCTTTGTATTTATTTGTTTTACATATCAGAACACAGAAAAAATATATATACAAAATGTTTGCTTAATTTGCTATAATGAATTTTACCAGAGATGAGACACAAAGGGACCAAGGAAGGTAGGTTACGTTTCCCAGTTAGGAGTTCTCTCCAATTATTTTAACGAGGGTCATTTTGACACTCGTAATAGATATATGGGAAAACAATGGGAGTTGTCTCCATTCTAAATAAACCTATTGGGCGTCAATTACCTCTCTCAAATATGGATGATTATGGAAAACAGTTGGTAACGTGGGAAGAGTCAAAGTCTTGGCTAGTATTAGGGACAAACGCGACAGAAAGTCAAATTATTTGTTATCAAACTTATTTAGAATCTGCTTTATGCACTCATATAAAAAAGACTGACAATGTGTATAGAACAATTTGGCATTCTTAGGATCATTTCCTATCTCACTAACAGTGCTTTGAATGGTACTGGATGCTGCAATTCCTACATAAATCTTATTTAGTGGCACAAAATAAACTTCATTGTTAATATCAATTTCTTTTACATCTTTACCCCTCAAATACTCAATATCCATAAAATCAGGACACAAAAGAATTGATGAGATTAGTTACTTCCTGTTTAAGTCGATGCAAAAGAGGAACTGAACTTTGAAAGTGTGTGTTGAAAGATCTAAGTCTTCACAAATTGAAAGAAATAAATTCTATACGCTTGGGTAAATTTGTTGTTTAGACTCTTCATAATACAGTCATTCGTATGAGTAGGGTTTTCAAGACAAACATGAATAAAATAAAGTTTTAGAGGTTCATACTGTTGTGATATACTATCCATGAAAGTCTTCGTAGAAAGCCATCGAGTATGTCCAGCTTTCAGAATATTATGTTGCCTAAAAAAATAAATAAAAAAAGGAGACAATTTTGTATTCCATGGAATGCCTTTGTTCTCTGTGATGACATATAAAAATGAACAGCTATATTTTTGCAAAGATCCTCAAGAGATTTTGGCAACTCAATGGATGCATTTCAAGAGCATAGATGTATAAGGTGACTTGAACATTTAACAAGTACTAACCAAGGACATTCCTTAATAGGGAGTTGTGAGAGTGAATTATGCTTTCCAAACATTACATTACACGTATCTGCACAGAAACCTATCATATTCTCCATTGGGATATGCATCTCATTCAAGCACTCCTTAACTTTGTTAAAGATTGTATTTGATTTCCCATCAGTAAGGTCAATAAGACCAATAAAAACATTAACCAACGCAAATTTTTCTTTGTCAAAGTACCGTAGTAGAGCCAATTGTGATAAGGTAGTTTTGTCTGTTGTTCTATCTATTGCTAAAGAAACCTAGTGCTCATTCTCCTGCATACAGTGGAAACCAAGCTACCTGTCTTATTGTGTTTGTATCCTTTCGTTGACCTAATTTTACATTTTTCAACACATCAGCAAAAGGAAAAATGCTCCTAAGAAAAGGACAAGACTTTAACATATACTAATTGGTAGTTTGTTTTCTGTAATTAAACTAAAGATTTTTATTTTCATTTTAGCGATATCCTCGGATGACAACTGAAATACTGAGGTTTGTAATCATCTTTAATGCATTCTTGTGGAATTACTTTCCTTATGGTGCTTGATTGCGTCACAGAATGGATAACCCTGCCCATTTATGTATTTTTTTTCCAGTAAGCCACGATTTAAATACAGGAGCATCTAACCATCCATCTGTTTATAAGTAAACTTCTTCCTTTTATTTGGGGCAGCCTGTTTTTCTACATCCGTATCGTAGTGACTGTCACTGTCATTACCTGTATCAACTGCTGCCATTTCGTTAGGTAATCTGGAAACAAATAAAGATATCAACATCGTCTAAAAATGTATCACTTTTGCAAACAATTACACGTCGTCATTTCAAAAGCACTAGCATTAAAGGTAAATAGAAATAAATGTTGCTTACTTTAACCATTCCATTATATATTTGGTAAAAAAATCAGTAACAGTTAGTTGTAATCTCTGAACTGTTCATTAATCTGACATATACACTATCAACTATGCTCTGTTTTTTTTCCATCTGTCCATCCGCCAGTGGTGGTCGCGCATGGTAACACTACGTCTCGGGCATTAAATAGTTACACTATATGTAAGTTTTAGGTAAATAAAAGGATATCTTGGTGTACATTTGCAACTGAAAAGTGTTTTGATAATTTACTGTATGCGAATTGCACCGTTAATATTCGAAATAGGATGAGATTTAAAGCCCGGGACGCAGTGTTACCATGCGCAAGCACCACAGGTGGATGGACAGATGGAAAAAAACTGAGTATAGGCCTGGACTACGGGCCTATATTTTATTTCCAGTCAGGCAGAAACTTAAACCATAATCTCACTAGCTAAATTTTCTATGTAGATTTCATGAAAAAAAAAAACACTTACAGGATAAACGTTGCCTTTTTCAGTTTTCGGTTTAATTCATATGCAGGTGTAAACTAGGCCTATAGATAATGTGCTAGCCCTAGCTAAATATTTAAATTAAAAAAATCTGTCAATCTGTCAACTCGCCAGATTTGGAAAAAACCGTACTACGATTACACCAATTGCATGACCCTAACTACAACCGAAATTCTTAGCAGGACCACCACCACCACTACCAGCACACACACACACACAAATATTAACTAACTCCCTACCATTATCACTGTACTCAACCTCCCTTCTTACAGTCACTTACTATAGTCGATTCACTTAAGGTAGATTCTTGTGCCTACGAGAAGTTTGTTTGGCTGCCTCTGATTGGCTTGTACCGGGAGGTAGTCCGCTCGCTCAGTGTCTCATTATTTTCGTCACATTATTTCCGACTGCGGCTTAGAAAACTAGCAATATTTTTATATTTCTTCAATCATCTCACGCTTTGCTCAAGATAGGAGAGTTTTGGTCATACCATAGGATTCGGTATTAATTTTACAACAAAGTCATCTTTTCCTTAAATCAATAAGATAAAACACAAAGGAATTACATTGAGTAAAAATGAAGAAAGAAACATTTAATTCTTTATACCTCTCTTTATTTATTATCAGATTTTGCATAATTTATGCGATCAAGATAAAACAAAACGTGTGTTTTCATAAAACAAATTCACCCTGAATATGCTGGTGTTTTCAGATTTTACATGTGTGTAATATGTGACAAGAAAATGAAGAATATGTTGCATCTGTAAATGATTCAAGTGTGACGGTATTGCAGAGAGAATGTGATCTGCAATACATTGTTGCGTTTGTCATCTCAGCAAGAGATTTGAGTTACCAGTTAGCGATATAAGACAATATTTACCATGTTATATCATTACATTTTCCGTAAAAAGATACACAGAATTCCCATTATGACTGTCGAACATTTTCAATCCAATATCATATAGTTTCTCAGGACATATGTAATAAGGAAAAAAATAATAATAATCAGATGGATGCATCTGGTATCGTTAGCTCTGATCTCTGCGGGCCGCGGGGAATTTAGTCCAGCAAAGAAGCTGAACTCTGTGGGCAGACTTTGCACTCTTCAACTCAGCCTAAGCTTTAATCAGGTTGTCTCAGAATATAGTTTCTAATTTTATTATATGAATAAATTTTCAAACGAAAGAGATATCAAAGACTTATTTGAGTGATATGAAATAATAATCTCAGTGAAGTAAGAAACAACAAAGAATTTATAAAGATTAACTTCCTTCCAGGCTGAATCAAGTACGGATGCAACATAAGACATATTCTTCATTTTCTCTTTACATATTACACGCATCTAAAATCTGAAAGCACCAGCGTAATTAGGGTGATTTTATTGTATGAAGACAAACGTTTTATTTTATCTTGATCACTTAAATTATGCAAAATCCGATGATAAATACAAACAGGTATAAAGAATTAAATGCTTCTCTTCACTTTTACTCGTTGTAATTCCTTTGTGTTTTATCTTATTGATTTCAGGAAAAGATGATTTAGTTGTACAATTAATACCGAATCCTTTGGTATGACCAGAACTTTCCTATCTTTTGCAAAACGTGAGATAAATGAAGAAATATAAACATATTGTTAGTTTTCTAAGCTACAAACGAAAATATGAAACATTGAGCGAGCAGCCTACCTCCCAACATCAGCCAATCAGATGCCGCCAAACAAACGTCTCGTAGGCACAAGAATCTACCTTAAGTGAATCGACTATAGTACTGTCACATTTGTTGCATATACTACAGATCCCTTATAAAGGCTTACGAAGATACAGGCAAGACAAACCTGATCGCCACTGTACAGTTAAAAACGATGACTCAAGACAGGCGCGAGTTCCAGACTTTAACTTTTCAAATAGCAAATACATGTCATCTTACAATTGGTTCTTTGGAATTATATTGCACGACTGAAAATTGAAAAAAAGAAAAAAAATAGCCCCACACTATACTATCAAGAAACTACTGAAGTATGAATACCATTTAACTCAAATGTAGTGCAAAACTGAATATGGAAGATATCAAATAATTAAAAACTAATTTCTATTCCTTTAATAAAGCATACAAATAAATAGAATGAGAATACAAAACAGTATTACACTATATTATTGAGAATCTACTGAAGTATGAATATCATTTAAGTCAAATGAAGTACAAAGCTGAAAATGGAAAATATCGAATAAATAAAAGACTAATCTTTATTCCTATAATACTATAAACATATAAATACAAGAAAATATCTTTCTAAAATGAGAGTACAAAACAGTATACCAAAACTAAAATAGCTTTATGTAGCAATGAAAATTAATTCTTTGGAACCATATTGCATGACTGAAAATTGCAAAAATAGCAATATACTCATATACTAGCATTTAACTCAAATGCAGCACAAAACTAAAGATAAAAGATATCATATAGATAAAAAAATTTGATTCCTACAATACACACATTATATATACTGCATTTATGGTTATTATATACATTCTCTAAAGAAACAAGTTATTAGACATTTAGGCTAATTTTTCAATTGTTTCTTAATAGTCTGATGAGCTTCTTCATCAGTAGCATTTGAAACTACAGACTTTACCAGTTTCAACAAATGGGGTTGATCATGCAAGTTTAATTCGTGAGATGAACACTTACTTGCTGGCATCCCCTTCTTTGTTTGGAACAATCCTAACACTCTTTTGTGGCGGTTTCTCTGATCTGTTTTGATCAGCTTTAAGGTACTGAACAACCTTTCTACAGGAGCATTAGCAAAGAGGAGAGATAGCTTACACCCAACAACTTTACGCAGGTTCTCATATCCGATATTACCTTGATAAGGTATTTGGTTTTAAGTATATAGAAGGTTATTAAGTGAGGCCAATCCAATTTCAGGCTTGATAAGATTATTATACATTTCCCCTTTGATGTTCGGGCCTTTGCTAAGTTGGATAGCATAGAACTAGGTTGATTAGGCCCAGGCTTATCTCATCCATGAAAAAAAATAACTAAAGTCTAATTTATAACATGCCTTTTAAAATGGTTTAAAGTGTGCTGCCTCTAAAAGACGAAAGGGATCGCACACGCAACAAGCCGCTGTTGTTTAGTTTCTTCTCATACTCACAGACCAACACACTAAGCAAAAGATGCCAAAGTGGGTTCAAGAATGCGCCACACACCTGAAAATTATGCCAAACCGTTACGTGTAACACTCGTTTGACAGGCACATTTACATACATGTATACTGTATATGTGCAATTTTTAACTGAATGGGCTAAATGTACTGGACATTTGCACTTAATTTTAAGATGAATTTTCTTAATGAAGGGATAAACCAAAGTATAGTGTAACTGGATTATGAAACAAAATGAAAAAAAAAAAACAAAAAACAAATTGACGATACCATACGAGGTAGACTAAATGCAAGATCAATGTTCATCTACATGAAAGTCAGCCATTTACTTAAGGTCTTCGTATATTATATTAAAAATTATAAAATTAGATTTGAATTCATAAATAATTAATTACCTGAACATCACTGCATAGTAAATTATGTAACAGCTATAAGCTGCAATATAGTTTTATTTTCCAGCCACAGAAAATAGTGCATATCATTATTTAACAGTAACTAACCACAGAAAAGGCTGTAAACCAAGTAAGTACTTAGTTGTCAGTAATTTAGTTTTTTAATGCTAAATTGGAAATATAGATAGCAGTGCTTTATATTTATAAAAAATATAGCTAGGCTAAAAAGCTTTTCTTTTTGGGTGGCAGTGTCCACTGTCTTCTTTATCACACGAATTTACATAATCTTTAAATACAGTAAAAACTCGTAAGAAATAATACAATACTAAGCTCTGTCTATTGGACAATCAAGCACCATATGATATCACACTTAAAGACAAGAAATCAATAAACCACATCAAAGTACGTGCAAGCAAACTAGACTAATAAAATACTAAAGCTCAATCTTGTATTTACACACATCAAAGACTAAAATATACTTGCATCATATATATTGCAGTATGACTAGAGAACAATGTCACAGCTCAAAGTTATACTCTACCACATCCTAAGCACCATAAAAATGGAATTACACCATACTGTTTAATGTTGGAATATTTTGTATAATTCATCAGTATTGTCTCCAGCGTGTTTACTATCATAAACGTCAGATGTAAATAGTATAATCATGTGTGAGGTTGGAATAAAGTCTTTACAGCAAAGTCCCCTAAACTGGAGGTGTCATCTAATATGTATGATTGCATCTAGCATCCTTGTGCTTATTCTACTTCTTAAATTTTGTCTTCACTACTGAACCTTGAGAAAATATTCTTTCCACAATGGCATTACTTGAAGGTGTAACCTGTGATGAGTGTGCCCAATTAGATATTTCATTGAAAGGGTGTCCACCTAATCCATTTTTAAAAGAAATTAAACCCACACAGAACTGAACGGAATCACAAGGAATTTTACCCTCAAACACACACTCATCTCGCCAATCCACAACAAGTAAATTCCTGTACTGCTGCTGAATTTTGTCCATTTATTCCGTTTTCTGAAGCTTAAAAAATGACAGATTTTGAAAATCAGGTCTAGCCATTTGGTTGAGGATAACTGATGGATGGAAGTTACCTAATGATTTTTAAAAATTTTTTGTAGTTGGAAGCCTTGCTTCCAGTTGTTCCACATCATATATAATAAACGTGTGGCAACCGTTGTTTACTTCCTTCACCCTTTGCAAGATTTCATTTTGTGGATTATACCTCAAATATATAGCCAGCTCTTGTGCAAAGCAGATGCCAAAATCCACTTCATTCTGTTTTAGGTTTTCACTCCTTGGGTTAACAATTCTTGCTCTCATTGATCTGTGCAGCAAGTTCATTTTCCATGTTATGGGGGTCAAGGTCAGCACATTGGAAAAATGAGTTTATTTTTTCAAAATCAAAGTTAATTGGAGCCACACAGTGGAAATGAAGTTTATTAACTACATCTGCTCACATTTCTTTTAGCATTCCTGTCTTGAATTTGGATTCTTGGCCATAATTTTGTTCTGCCATGATAAAGTAAGCACGTAATTCTTCCCAGTTACATGAAATATTGCTCATTACCTTTCCTCTCACAAGCCATCTTGTTACTGATGCTTGTTGGAAAGAAGTTGGCAGTCCTTTCCTCTCTCCATTTGACGGGTCCATCACTTTAAAGCGAGACTTGTATAAGCCTCTTGTCTAATAGAGTTTTACGAAAATCACACTGGGATTTCTGATAAAAGCAAACCCTAGTTGGAAGGCAGCCTATCAAAAGTGTGTTGCACACAGGTCAAGAGAGTGGCAGATGCATCTGGCTTGCACACAGTGTGGCGATATTCTTCTTTTATTCGTGACCACACTGGATTATTATTTCCTACCATCACAGATGTACCATCACTGGCAAATCCGAGACAGTTACTCAAACTTTGATCAGTGTTTTTTATGGCATTCTTAATCACACTAAATAATATTGCACCAGCTGCCTCTTACTGCTACAAGGTTAACCAATTCAGTGGAAATTCTTTTTTCTTTTTTACTGAAATACCTTATTGTAATACAGAGATGTTTATCTGAACTGACATCTGTTGCTTCATCAATTATTAGAGCATATTTTGCATCTTTAACATCATCTATTAATTCATGTTTGAAGGCAGGGGATATTACTTCACTTATTAGTTTGCTACACTTTGTTCTGTGAAAATTTGTGCTTGCCAAGGTGTTGCTCTTACTATTTTTCTTGATCATTTTACTGAAATGGTTAATTGTCAACACAGAGCAGTGGCAAGAAACAGCCAGGCTAGTTCCAGCTCTGCTCTCTTAACAACCTCACTATGACCACTGGGTTGAAATGTTATTGAGCTTGTGAATTTACTGCTGGTTGATTTTCTTATGTTTCTCAGATTGCTCATGCTTATGAAGGACTGACTCTCTTTGAATTACTAAACAAAAACATAACTTGCAAAATGCATCTCGTCTTCCATCAGGAGCTTCTTTCAGCCATAAATTCCTTTTCTCCCATTCATTCCTGTATTTTCTTTGGCCACATCAGCAATTTTTCCATTTAGGCATGGAAATGGTATTTGGTGATTATACTACACCTATTACAAAAGCATACCTGACAAAAGAAAGAAAAATTAACTTTACTGAAAAGAACAACTATAATTCTAAGAAATGGCTTAGTCCTTGGGGCAATTACAGCAACAGCTAGGTAGAATAGAATTCAACAGTGTTTTTCAGTAAAAACAAAACATTTAGTTCAACATAAATATTTGGGACTATTCACTACTAGGATACAGTAAAGGTCCAGGTATACTGGGTCTGGTCCCTGTCTTGAAGTCCCTGCAAAATTCACCATACAATCCTAAGTTAGGAAATAAACCATAACTAACTTTATGATTTAGTAATTTTATACTGGCATTAGGGGGCAAGTGTAGAACGACGAGACAGGTTCTGCAGAATAAACAAAACTAAACTCTCGTAGAATGCCAGGTCCTGAGCTACTTGACCTAACCAGAACTTACCTACCTAACCTCACTTAGGGTGCCGTGCCCTGACCTGGCCTGGGACGACGAGTAAAACTTTACAAAGATTGCACGTCCTATATCTCAGTAATTAACATATAACATGCAAAACATTATCGAAGATAATTTATCCCTCGTGCTAAAATATACCTGATGAGACACTTACCAGACTGAAATATGACAATCTCGTTACCAGACACGATTTTTCTTAAGATCGCCACTTTACGTAGTTACGATTGGGGGCGTTCCGAATGCTGGATCACAGGCATTTGTGCATGTGCCAGCCAAGTTCTGGTTACTGCACATGCACAGGTTTTTTCTAACTGAACTATCATATTCGCCAATTTAAATTTGATCCAGGCCAACCAATCATAGACCTACGATTATGGCTTGGTTTGGCTTGCTGACCTTCCTGGCCCTGAATTCATCCATTTGATTTCAGCCCTCGAACATCATGAAGCTTTGCATAGGTTGGGATTTAAGTATTGTTGATAATTCCGTGATATATAGGGTTTGGAAGTTAACTCTTGACTTCTTGGCAAGGCACAAAGTTTTAGATTTAACATATAGATGCCCAAGTTGCCTCAGGAATGTGAAGACAATTAAAAATAATAGATTCCAGTGTGATAAAGTTATAAAGAATTCGTCTGGTCGACAAGCATGTTGCCGCCTTAATTTATCAGGGCTGACTGGAACTTGCTTCGAGAGCATGCACATTTCTATTCAATTTTTTTTTTTTTTTTTTTTTTAACTATAGCCGGCGTACTCAGGTAGAGGTTGCATGGGCCACTAGTGTATGCAAACGAACTGTGAACAACTGGTACAACTTTTGCCGGGAAGTTGTACTTGATCAAATTGAAAGCAGCAGTACTCCAATAAGTGGTCTTGGCAAAATTGTTGAAATCAACAAAGCCAAGTTTGGGAAAAGAAAATAAAATAATAGGAGGTATATATTGAAGGAAGTGTGGGAGTTCGGTGGGTTCGAACGTGAATCCAAAAAAAAACATTTATGGTTCTGGTACAGACTGTACAAGGGAAACGTTAGTTGTGGAAAACGTTGGTGGATATTGCTGGGAATGAGGATGATAAGCGATTGTTGGGCAGCATACTCACAATTACAACTGAAGGGGTACACGCATGAAACCGTGAACCACTCAAGAAATTTTGTTGATCCAGAAACTGGGGTATCAACACTTAACATTGAATGTTGCTGGAGGCTGATGTACCTAAATACAGCAGTAGGGAGGATGCGGTTGACAAATACCTGGTGAATCATCTCTTCCGCCGAAAATGGTAAGTTAATGGTAAGTTTATTGATGTATATGTAGTAACGTAAACCTTGGTTAAGGGTAAGAGCGAGTAGGTAGCATATAGTAGGCAAGTGTTCTTGTTGGCAGCAGGAGACAGGCTGCTTACCATGTCTGAACGTCCACTTAGGGAAGCCCAAGTGTTCTAAGTGCAAACTCAGCCAAAATAGTAATCCTGGCATTCTAGGAAAAATTAAGTTTGTTTACATATACGTAAGGGGTAGCCTAGGCCAGACATGCGAGTAACAGCAGATGTTAAAAAAATGATAATTCAAAAAGTAGCGTTACCCTGCGTATGTAGGGTCGGGGGTCAGTGTGCCAATAACGAGTAATGTTTCTTAGGTAGGCAATCAATAGCCTAGGGCTAGTGGTGCCCGTAGGTATACCAGTGTAGAGTAAGAGGTCAGCCAAAAAGCTGTTTTCCTGGATTTCTAATTGTTATTTGCCGTCGTCTCTGTTTCCCCCTACCCAAAAACCCTGGTTTCCCAACAGGTTCCCCCTTACCATTTTTTTGAAAACTAGATACACCAGAAAATACAATTTCCATTTATCCTTTAGCAACTTCTGTCTGTGTCTCCTCACCCGAAAACCAAGGTTTTCCAACAATGTCCCCCTTAATGTATGGATATCTAGGCTTTTGTACATGCATTTATAGACCAAGAGAAAGCATACGACAGAATCCCAAGAAGTGATGTTTAGGTGTTTAAGGAAAAGGAAAGTCCCAGAAATGTTGGTTAGGCTGGTCGAAATGATATTTAAAAGAACGATCACAAAAGTGATAACAGCAGTTGGGGAAACAGAAAACTTTGAAGTAGTGTTGGATTACACCAGGGGTCAGCATTAAGCCCATTTTTGTTTGTGTTGGTCATGGATGTGTTGAGTGAAGAGACCAGGAATGAAGAACTGTGGGAGTTTTTGCACGTCAATGATTACTGCTGAAAATGAGGAGGACCTACTGAGCAGGGTTAGAAAGTGGCAAGTGTCTTTAGAGGGTGGCTTAAAGGTGAGTGTGAATAAAACAGAGGTTTTGCTGAGCAGTAGGGAAGATAAGAGACAATAGTTGTAAAAGAAAGATGCCCTACTATAAAACAGGCAGAAAAGTTTAAATACTTAGGATCTTCTTTAAGCTGAGAGGGAGGATGTGAGGCTGAAGTTGACAGTAGGATAAAAGCTGGATGAGGGAAGTGGAGAGAGGTAGCTGGAGTAGTATGTGATAAGAAAATGCCAATCAAGCTAAAAGTCAAGATATATAACAGTGATAAGGCCAGTGTTAATGTATGGAGCAGAAACATGGGCTCTAAGAAGAAAAGAGGAAGAAAAGCTTGAAAGAACAAGAGATGAGAATGCTGAGGAGGATTATGGGAATATCTCTGCTCGAGAGATTGGAAAATGATGAAATAAGAAGGGCAGGCTTAGTAAAGATTATAGAGGTGATAAGAGTGTCACGATAGAGATGGTATGGGCAAGAGTTGAGGATGGATGACGGGGAGAGAGTGAAGAGGGCTTCGAAGGAACCCGTTAGATGAAGAAGGAAGATATGGAGAGAAAAGGTTTGGTGGAGGATGATGCCTTTCAGTGGAGAAGGCGGATCAGGCAACTGACCTCTTAATGTAGGGATAACAGTGGAAAAAAAAAAGCTTTTGCATATGATTTTACTACACGTTTTCGGAAATCACGCCAAAACATACTTTTTTTGTGTTTTTTTAGCTCTATGTAGGCCATGCAACCTTTGTAAAGTTTTACTTGGGGTGCTCCTGGATCCCCCCAAGTAACATTAAACATTAGAGACAATGGACTTTGCTTCCGTTCGGAGGTTGCACCTTTGGCAGGGGTCTAGTGTATTTGTTACTCCTCTTAAATAACCAACATGAAAGCACAGTCGCAGTTGCTTGTGTTATGTAAAAGGTCAATGGTGTTTTGCATGCAATTTTAACAGAAATATTTTAATTAATACAAATATGACTTTACTTCATTATGAATAGATAGTCAACAATAATTAATTACTTTGTTCTATCTAATAGTAGATAACGACAGTACTTGAACGGTAGTTAAGAATCGCATAACTAATTCATCGTACAAAAGCTTAAAGCACCACAAACCGGCTTAAACCGCATAACGTTTATATTAATTTAGAATTGCTATGCAATCGAAGCTCATATTTATCTAATATTGCTGAACAAAGCAATATATTTAAACGATTGGTTTAATGATAAGGCTTAACTTCATATTTATACATCCTTAATCACCCATTACTACTATTTAATAATTACATATGGACATACAAGTTTAATTTAGACAACAAGTCCACTTATTTACCTAAATAAGAAATTAATATCTAATCTTAAAACTGATAATTTTACTTAACGTTAATCTTAAATCCTATTATTCAATCTAAGATTTGAGAATAAATTCCTAACATACTCCCAGAACAATTATATGCTATGGCCCTTTTAACTTCAAAAGGGTATTACTAACCTTTACTTATGATATTCTACTAATATTTCAATAATCAATCAATAAAGATTTCTCACTCCTTGAAAGTATTATTTTAATAAATCTAAATTTAATGTCTAGTTGTCCTCACTAAGAGTGTAGCATTTCAATCCTAAGTCTAGACAAAATCATCCTCACTCAAGGAGTGTTGCATTTTACTTAATTCTAATCCCATACCCAAATATCCTCACTCTAGGAGTGTAGCATTTTATCTAACTTAATATTACTCAATATTTCCGTTGCCTTTCTTCTAAGGCTAACATACTTGTTACCTACATTTGGAGAAGATTCCATACCTTCTATGCCCACGTCCTTACTACCTTCCGACCCAACATCTACCCCTTTATTTTAACAAGTTTGCACTAGGTGCGTAACGGACAATTCTAACGGATATACATTACAAATGGCATGGTACTCTGAAGGCCTATTCCCCAGTTTAACCTTGATAGTTCGTATTCTACCATCATTACCAGGAATTGGCTCAATGACTTTGCCATAACCCAGTTGGGCCTGGGCTTATTTGGAGCCTCCCACCCCTTCTGGCACAATGGGTGCTCCCTAGGCAACACTATTGGATTATACACAGTCAAAATATACACACTTGGAGATCCTCCCTCTTGAATGTAAGATTTACTTATCATCCAAAAATCAATTAACGTCACGAACAAGAGGAGGCACATCCTTATCGCTTTCAACAGGGACAGCCCGTTTCAAAAATGCCATTTCTATGGTAAAGTGAGCTCTTGAGCAGCTCTGATCCAATATGCCAAGGCCTTCATGGTTTACTGAATGAGAAAAAAGTAAAAAACTAGAGTAGTAATTTCAATTAAGGTTTTAATCAAAACTTAGTACTAAACTTAACCATATATTCCGCTATTATCATTAATAACAAGAGAAAAAACAATCTTCTCGATTAAATTACGAATGGTTGGTCCTGGCTATGCAGATGGGCAGAACGTAGTTCTCCAGGTTCACTGAAAAACACGAACACCTAAGAGCTGTAATAGCTAAAGAAAATACCACATTACACACCTGTCAAAAACCTAACCTTCCAAAAACGAACACCGAAGATCTGTAATAGCCAGAGAAAATACCACATTACATACCTGTCAAAAACCTAACCTTCCAAACAAGAACACCTAAGATCTGTAATAGCCAGAGAAAATATCACATTACACTCTTGTCAAAAACCTAACCTTCCAAGGCTTAACTTTCAGGACAATTTATCCACGCGCAAAATGCACTTAATAAAAAATGAAAACCACACTTCTGCTGCAGGTACTAATAAAAAGTGAAGTCCCTAAACAACTGTAAATTAGTCAACGTGGTGAACACGAAATAAACATCAAAATAGGACGAAATACGGAAATGAGCATGAATATTTAAGTTTTAATTACAATTAAAAATGAGGACAGAGAGTACAGCTAATTATTTAGCCAAGATAAACAATTGCTAAGATCACTACGGAATTCACCTTGTCATTAAACTGATAATGAGGGAACCCACCGACAGTTAAAAGCTCTCTGCTGTATTGGAAAGCTCATGGTTGTAGAGGTGTCGATGATGTAGATTCGCCGAGCTATCACAGGAATGCTCCAAGGATGAGAAGTTATTTGATATTCCATTTCTTCGCTGCTCCTAAAAATGATTGAATATTTTAAAAATCCCCTTCAAGGAGCGAGAAATGAAAAGGTAGTGTTCACGTGGTGGTAGAAGTAAGAGCTAGGAATCTGACTTTTTTCCGAGACGTTGCTGTTCACTTCAGTTCTGTTTTGAAGGTTTCTGTAACGGCAAGTAGTTTGGCAATTACGTCCTTACAAGCAAACAACCAGAGGACCTCTTAGAAGCTGGGTTATCAAATATTAAGTAAAAAAAGTGAATTCCAGCTGCTAAGATTATTTATCCAAGTAAACCTAATAATCAACAATTAGGAAGTATTCCAAATAAACAAATAAAAAAAAATCAGCCCCATATTGAAATTTCATACACATGGTTATAGGACTAATGAACTTAAATAGGTCGGCCGTTACCCTCAATAATTTACGGGAATCGGAATACTTACGTGCATCCACTATTGCATCAAGTGTTTTATTCACCTGGACAAAGCAAGGGTTATCAAGTTTTCTTCCCTTTATGGCCAGAGATACACTTAGGGGAGGATAAGCAAGACATTATTCCAGGTTATTGGATAACCAATTTGGTCCCTGAGTCCAGAATTTCATTTTGCTAAAAAATCTGCCATAATTTAGGCCCCTAGTCACTAGATCTGCTGGCTTTTCGGCAGCATTTACATATTGTATACTAAATAAGAACCTTATTTTACTTAATCAATTCAGTTTTAAGTTCATTGGTCTCAAGAATTCTGTTCCTTTCGAACTTGGCCTTCGTTTTAGGCTCTCCCTTTAAAAATCAATTCAGCACAACTTGAACATCTACAGTAATATTTATGAACAAAAGATTAATGCGGCTATAAGCCTCTTACAAACTAGCCAAACATTTTGATGTTAAAATGACCCTCAGTAGCTCCTGAGTGGGAATACTATGTTCATTCTTCCTGTTAGATGGAGCAACTTTGGATTGAGAGAATGAATAATTGCTCAAATTATTTTCGCCCACCGCAAAAGCTACAAACCGAAATGCTTCTGCTGAGCGATCACAAAAAATATGTATCCCATATTCCTTATTCTTATTAGGTGATTCTCTCCGGAAAGGAATTTAGGATAACATCTCTAAATCTCGTCCTAATTTGGTCTTTTCCTGGCAGATGTCCGAAGGAAGTTCTTCATCCCAAACAACTTCGGACTTCCATATTTTCTTCATAAGCAGCCTGCCACGTAGCAACGTTATCGGAAGAGTAAGACTTGAAGGTCAAATACCTTGGAGGTTTGGGACAGGATTTTTTTTTTGGCGTTGGCTTTTCCATCAATACTTCAAGGGGCTACACCGATTGTATCCTTTTTTTTACATTGAATGTACTATATCCTAATCCTAATACCCTCTCCTCGTCACAAGTGTGTTTCTATTTTCTTTTTGGATACGAATTCTTAACTTAGTAGGATTTGAATTCCAGGACCTCAAGGTAAATCCTCCAGATTGGATAAGAGAACAAGGCAACTGGTCAAGTTCATCCACTTCCTCGGTACGGTTTCCCGTTATCAATAAACTGTCTACATAGAAATTATTTTCTAAAATACTCTTATATTTGTCGTCTGGAAAACTTTCAACATGATAATTCATAACATACTTAAAGATAAAGGGAGAAGCGATGCAACCGAAAATGATAGTTTTATATCGGTGACACACGAGCTTATTATTCGTTTTCCAGAAAAAAAAAACTTATTTCTATCCTCTTCATTTTTTAGTTTGATCATTAGAAAAGCTTGTTTTATGTCACTAAGCAAAACTAATTTGCTTAGAATAATAACGTCAAATTGGAATTCATTAAATCAATACCGGAGTAAGCAGCTTCATTAAGTGAAGGCAACTCACAATGTGTTTTAAGAGTAGTTAAATACAGGTCTAATTTTGGTGATCACTCGTCCTTCTGTTTTGATTACAGGCCTGTGAGATATCCAAATGTAATAAAAAAAAATTGTTAGGCTTAACATCTATTTCCTCTATTATACCAGCCTCCAACTGCTTATCAAACACATCCTGGTGTATTTCGACCAAATTCTTTTCTCTTAGATGGCTCACTGTGTGGTCAGCCACATTCAAGGCTACAAAGTGGTTAGAAGGAACAAGATCCATCTTCTCAGAACACCACGAAGGTTCCACATTATAAAAACCCTTTTAAACTGGACACCATCAAGGAACTTATTCATTCGTTCTCGAACTATTGAAACCAACTCTCCATCGTCTTTCTTAATCCCCATGGAATCCAGACTAAATAAATACTCTAACCCATTATCGACTTCAGTATCCATCAAGATGTGCTTTAATGGACTGAAATTGGATTTCACAGGGTCCAAACAAATGAATACTAGCAATCTGAAGAAAGTTATAGGCTACCTCCCAAAATACTTTCCAATACTGCACAATACCCTCTTGGGTCTTAGCCCTTGACGTAATTGTTGACGACACGTAGCCTTTGATTAGACACATCCGGTCTCGGTGCAGAGCCTAGCCTATGTTCAAACAGTGTGATCTAATCGTATATAAAAATTGTGTGCTTAGTTATTCAGTTACTCATGAAACTTGTTACAGAGTTCCTAACTCCACCCCCACCCCCTCCACCGCGCCACCGAAAGCAACGACAACATCGGGTTCTGTCTGTTATGTATCTTCGACTACAAAATCGTTATTTGACACTTGTTCATGATCTTGATCGATGATTGCAAAAACTCAATTTCAAGCATGTTAAATACGTCTCAAACAGACACCTCCTCTTATTCATATTAAGAGGCAAAGCTTTACAACAGAATAAAATAAAAAATATCCACAACGCCTTGCAATTGCTATATAGCGCCGAGTTGTTGCGTTCGGAATTGATGGCGAAATATCTCGCGTAACTTATAAAACAGTCTGACTATTACTCCATAAAGATTAATTCAGAAATTAATGTAAGAAATTAAATTATTTATCTTACATAATTTAATTTTAGATTAATTTAAAAGCAACTTATCAACTGCTGCGCAAATTTCAGTCGAAATTCGCCAGACAAGCCCTCAGTACACAGATGTCTAAGATTTAGTCCTAAAACATATATTGGACTTACCTGGTTCCCTTCTGTATTAATTATTTCCAGGAGCGGAAGAGTTTCTTACACACTACGTCACCTCTCTCGAGGGGTGTTCCGGACTTCAGATCCAGCTGACGTTTCCTCTAGGCTACGCCCAGTCGTAGAAGCAGTGCTTCCACTTGTAAATTCTGAAATTCCTTGCTGGAGTTGCCAGATTTTCTCAGATTTAGTTGTCCATTGTTTTGGATTTCCCCAAATATTTCTCCAAAATGTTCTTTACATCACTGCCATACCTGTAGTACCTAGTTAATCTAGTAACATAAGATATAGGAAAATTAAAGGAAAAACACACTTGAAAAGTGATATTGTATTGTATCAGGCTGAAAAAATACTCATGTTACATATATTATACATATAGCATTTGAAATACTGATTAGAATATTTCAATTAATACAAATATGACTTCATTTTATTGCGAATGGATATATTAACAATAATTAATTACTTTGTCTTATCTAATAACGGATAACGACATTACTTGAACGGTGGTTAAGAATCGCATAACTAATTTATCGCACGAAAACTTGAAGCACCATAAACGACTTAAACCGCATAACGTTCATATTCATTTAGAATTGCTCACATTCATTTGATATTACTTAACAAAGCAGTATATTTAAACGATTATGTTTAATCATGAGGCTTAAGAAATGAATATTTATACATCATGAATCACCCATTATTACTATTTGATAATTACATATGGACATACAGGTTTAATTTAGACAGTAAGTCCATTTATATATCTAAAAAAAGGAATGACTTATTACTTAATCATAACACTTATAATTTTACTCAACGTTAATATTAAATCCTATTTTTCAGTCTAACAACACATACACACAAACACTTAAATATCTTTCATATCAACGAGATATTCGAGAACTCATTGCACAAATCGTCTAAAGATGACTATAGCAGTTATTTAGCCCATTGAACTCGTAGACAAAATGAACATTTACAAGCCCATTTAGTATCTCAGCACAACAAAGTTCTCAAGCGCCCCTCTATAATTTTTTTTAAGAAATGGACATGATTTAGTGTAGTTTAAAGCCATATAAATATGAATTATGGATGATATTAAGCGCAAAGAATGATTGATTTACCAATATTAGTCAGTCTACAAGTTTGTAAGTTCACGATTTACAGACTGACTAAAATACGGTACAGGAATTCTGTGACATCCTCAATATACAGTTCTACTTCACCCTGTAGAGGCTATGATCAGTATTTAATATTACAAACTTTCATAGAATAACTAATAAGGGTAAAAATAAACTCAATATTCTATGATGCAGTATATGATAGCATTTATAGGACTCCATTGAGAGTCTAAAATAATAGTCCTGTAACAATAAAAGACTTTTACTCTAATACTGGTTTTACTGTCTAAGGTTAGTGATGGTAGCGAAAGTAGTAGTGAGTAAGTAAATGACAAGAATGAAACTGTACTGCTTATGACAGCACTACTGCGCATTTCATGGCATTTCATGCATTTCGTCGATAAAATCTTACCAAAGCATCAGATATGGATCGTATTTTGGAAATAGCTATTTGAAGCCACAGTCTAATTGGCAAAAATATGCAGTGAGGTCTAATGTTGATAATTATGGCACTTATAAAAGTAAATACAAAAAAATTAAGGGGGAACTTAGCTAAATGTACCAGGCTTGTCGATAGAGACGTCATTAGTGATAGGCCCTCCCACTCATTGACACTGTAGTATGACGTACTTAAATAGACACCCCGCCCATATACTTTATGAATCAAGACTCAGATGTTAGCAGTACTAGTTATAGTAGAATATGGAATTCTTATATTGTATTGTTCACAAACTCAAACACCTAAGTAGAGTACAATAAGGGAATGGGTATCAAATGAGATTATTAATTATGTAATAACGGGTCCATGGCACAATTCACGTTTCCTTTAACTTGAAATATGCTCCAAGTCTTACCCTGTGAAAACCATTATAACCCTGGAGTTTCAAAGATACGTAAAGTATCGTTCAGATACCCATGAACTTTGCCACATGGTCGTAAGGCTTGTTTAGATAAAGACCGGTATTTAGCCAACGAAAAAAAAAATCATTATATAACATACTTTCTTTTCCCTAAGCACACGGCCATGTAAAGTATTGATAATGGTATATCATGATAATAATCACAGTGATATTCATCACAGTTGTTATCATGATTCTTGTTATTAACATTGTAATCATCATTATTGTTATTATTTATACTTCGACATCAGGGAAGAGCATGATAGAATATTCATAAATGAAATTACACACACACACACACACACACACACACACACACACACACACATATATATATATATATATATATATATATATATATATATATATATATATATATATATACAAGGTCAGTAGAATAGGTAAGTTATCAAAAATGGTCGTTGTAACTGGTCAATGAAATTATTTATCAGTCAAGAAAATTCGGCCATTGTTTATTTTTGGTTCTCACGTTTTCATACTCGTCATTCGAGTATTGCTCCTATAAAGGTCATCTTTGTCGTCATTTAAATCGTTTGGCGCTTGTGTATTGCCTTATTAACCATTACCTCTTAATAATTATCATCTGACATTTACAGTTCTTTTCTTTGTTGCATACTGCAAAAAACATGCAATGCGAAAACAGTTGTGCAGCCCCGAGGACAATTTGCTAGGCTTGCCATAGGTGAAGCAGCCATCACGTATAACCTGGCTTTGACCTATGAATGATCGGCTGCCCTCGCCCTGTCGTCGGTGGTGTTTACTATAATGCAAGGTGAACAGGTTTATCGGGCCAAAAATCATACCAAACACCTCTAAATGATCGTATTTTCATTTCAATATGACTGTATTCCACCATTTCCAAAGGTTTTGTATAACTCAGAGTCAATTATAACTCATAGTTTAAATTGATATGTATTACTATGGTCGACGTAAAATTGTAAAGTGAAAATAGTAATATTTGTGTTCCTATGATCAATGTCATACTACTGGGAACCCTGCTGTTACGTCTGATATCAGAGTTTACGTTACAACTAGCCTCTCTTGGGGCGCTTACTTACTTTAGCTAAGTTTCCCTTTAAATTTCTATGATTTACTCTGATAAGGGCCTTAATTATCCAAATTAGACATCACAGCCTATTTTTGCCAATGTGGCTGTGGCTTCAAATAGCTACTTCCAAAATATGATCCATATCCGATGCTTTGGTAAGAGTTTATCGACGAAAATCAATTAGACACGGCATTGGGATGCACAGTAGTGGAAAAGCAAAAGCAAAAAGAAAGGTACAATAATGAATGAATTGTTTGTTGAATATATGAAATGAAAACTTTGCAAACAATAACATAGTTGGATGAGAAGAGAAGTAGTGGTGGAGGATTGAGTTGCCTGGAGAAAATTCGTTTGTGGGGAACCCTTCGAGGATTAAGCATTTTTGCATTTGATAAAGGAATCGCCTACCTCTGGATGCAGCCAAACAATATAGGTGTATTAAAAACTACCAAAGATATTTGCCTGTGTCTCTGATACTTTGTTTACAAATTCATTAACTAAATCTTGAGGGTCAAGTGCAGCCGCAAGACGTTCTCTGTGAACGTGACAGATCATATTTTTACTTATTTGTTTTGAGTATACATTTTATAATACTATTAATAGCCTCATTTCCGGCATCTGTTATATAAAAATTGGAGGAAAAAAGTGTGGGGGTGGGGGGGGACAATGATACGTCGTCCCCCCTGAACAAAAACTGGGGGTGATATGTTCCCCGCCCACCGCAGATGACGCCCATGTATCTAGAAGGGCATATCAACATTTGAGAAGTGCAATATAACCAAGTTTACACATCGCGCCACTCTGGTCTTATCGCAAAGAACGAACTATCTCTGTACGTGGGAAATACACTTACAGCCTAAACTAAATGAACAAGTGGCTCAACTAGTTGCTGGAAAGCTCTAGTTCGTGGACTCAATGACCGTTTTGTGATCAGAAATATTATAGCCTTTGCTGAAGCTAGAGAGGAGGAAGGCATGGGGAGTGGCTAGGGCAGGGGGCAGAGGGAGAATCACCAGACAAAGGAGTAGAGCGTTGACTGAGAGCGAGATATTTTCAACAAGTCTTTCCAACATGTCGAGAGGGAAGGCTCCAGGAAGAGGTATGGGAGATCTGAAATAGGAGGTGGTCATCAGCTGGGAAAAGGAGGAGTTCTGCTGAATTCAATCCGGAAGTGAACTGGGGAAAATCCTTCATTACTTGTAACAAACTACATTTTATTCATTCAGGTTTGCTCATGAAAGAGAGAGAGAGGAGAGAGAGAAGAGAGAGAGAAGAGAGAGAGAGAGAGAGAGAGAGAGAGAGAGAGAGAGAGAGTGCTGGAAATTTCTGAAAATGTCTGTGAATTTAGAATGTTTTTTTTCTAAAAATTCATATAATCACAAAACAATAAATTGATTATTTTCATGTTAAAGCGTTAACCCAAGTTGCTTTCACATCCTCATTCCAACATTCCTGTCTTTTCCCATTCCTAAAACTGCTATCTGCTTTACATTTTATTTCCTCGGTTATCATTAAGATCAATTTTCGCAGTGGCTACCTGCTTGCAAGGGATGTTTACTCAAATTCCTGATTCTCTTATCAAAAATTTTCTATCCATGAATATTCAGTTCTAGCTTTGCAACAAACGTTCAACAGGCATTTGTAACATCTGCCAAGAGGATATTGCTAGGACTGCGCTAGTTATTTCGTTAGCATATTCCTAAATATTAACTAGACTCAGTCCATTGAATAAGTCATTTAAAACTGACAAGATAGTTTTAGTCCCTTGTACTAATGTGAATTTTACAAATTATGAGGTCGACTAACAAGATTTATTTTAATTGATGATTATAGTGTGGATACAAGATGCCATTTGACTATTTGTAATACAGTTTAAACATTAAAATCAAATGTGCAAGATTTAAACAACTTCGAAACATTGTCTTGGAAGATGAACTATCAGGAAGGAGCTTTGACCCTCCATGATAAAAATTCTGTCACCTTTATGACAGAGGCAGGTATATTAACATAGCCATCTTTTACACGTGATATACTGCCGGAGATGTGGCAACTCATTCACGTGACTTTCCATTAGAATGATAGGTTTGGCATCGCTCGTAATGGTACTAATTCAGCTTCAACCAGTGTCCAGAGTATAGTACTAACATTCACCTTATTCCATAATTTTAATTCCATTCACCTATGCTCCACAACTTATACTTGAACTCGCCTATATTCAACAACTTACTTCTGTTCGCCAATTTAATTTTAATTCCAGTTTCATTTAACCTCTGGCCCATAATCTGCACACACTTTCTTTCATCTCTGTTCCATAACCTGTATTGTCATTAACCAATCACTAATTCAGAACCTTTACTTGCATTAACCAACATACCACACCATCGCACCTACTTCTTTCCTCATTCCACCTACTTTAGTAATAATTTCCTTCAGAGGAACGAAAAGTGTAAATGAAGAGAGAGAGAGAGAGAGAGAGAGAGAGAGAGAGAGAGAGAGAGAGAGAGAGAGTCATCTGCATATTAAAAGTACTTTGTCGAAGTAATACAATATCTTATGAGGATTGACATTGGAGAGAAATTCGACCTTTAGAGAACCTGAAGTTCAAAAGACTATTACAGCACGGTATTATCTTGCGTAAATTTCAAAATATTTCCTTTAAAGCCATTGAAACATTATTGCAAGCGGAGATTGTATATCACTTATTTTTTAAAAATTAGAAATGCAATCATTGAATGTATTGTGCTATTACACTGTTCCTATAAAACTGAAAATACTGGAGTGGATTATAGAAAGGTAATATCCTCTAAAAAAAAATAAAAAGGGTGGCTGCATTTCCAAAAAGCGGAAGAGAAACTTGAGGGGCTACATGAGACCAACGCACCATGAATTCCATAATTACAGAAGTTCTCTTTTAAGTGACACAAAACACAACTATAAAAGTAACAATGAATTAATATAAATCTCACTCTCACTTATTACAATACAAAACTTGTGGCAGTGAAAGCTTTCTTCACCTTATGGCCTACTTTCATAGAAGTTCTTACACATCATTACAATCCATATATTTCTCTGATCCTTGGTACTGTGGATTCTCAAAATCAAACTACCATTGACAAGCAGTAGAAATAAGCAGTCTTGAATTTCTGTTTTAAGAAGCGTACTATTGATCCAGAAAAATTAATTTATCAAGACCTATGGCTTTTTAAGCAAATGGGACAATATTGACATTGAATTTGCTTGAAGAAGAAAATATTTCCAAATGGTCATTTTAAAGACTGGAAATTCCATAAAACAAGAAGCAATTTGAAAATCTCTACTACAACAAGGAACACCAGCATCGAAAAACTTCTAAAATTAAGGAGTATCCAGAAAACTTTGCAAAACAAGGGGTGTCATAAAAAGAGCAGTACTTTGACAAATTTTGAGAAACAAGGAGTTCCTTAAAATTGATGTAAACCTAGGAGTGCCCCAAGTCCAGAAAAAGAAGGTTTATCATTCGGAAGAGAAGTTTGCAGTCAGTAACGTTTTATAAAACCAGGTATCAGTTCAAATCAATACCAAAACGAAATTAACGTGACAGCGTAAGAAAGATCATTCTGCTGCACATACTAGGCAAAGTAACAGTGTCCACCTCATGGACCACATTTAAGGTTGAGCTATGACTAAATTCTTGGCATTGACAGGGCATGTAACAGTCGTACACACTGCAACGGCTATATAGTGTACACAACTTGTCACCCCATTCATAGATGGCCTTTCGTATTTGTGGTGTGCATTTGATGATAGCGTGCTTGTATTTGTCATCTTTGGCTTTTATTTCCTTTACAAATTTCAGGCAGTTATTTTCAGAAACGAGATTATCTATTCATGGATTTTTGCTTACAATGTTATTGTCAATGTCATCTCCGCCACTCGGGACATATACGACTTTTATTTTGGTTTTAAGTTCACCCTTCTCATTTACTGATATATTGCTAATTTCCTGAATCTCCATTTCTGCCTTGTCTAAGTTTTTCCTGTATGGAAATCTTACAAATAAGTGTCCGTCTCTTGTTGTTTTAACCTGTTCAACTGATGTCGCTATTTCACTCATAATTTGACTCTCTTGACCAGAAACAATTTTTGTTGTTGAGTCTGTGACACAGCATTTTGTCCATGTTTGTCATACTCTTTACATCTTTATCAACATCGTCAATTTTGTTTTGAATTTCATCTGTGTTGATCATTTCGTCGCTAGTTCTTTGAGCCGAATCCTGAGTCATGCTTTGCTAATATTTCTGTGTTTGCTTTTATTTCTTAAAGTTCATCTTCAATGAGTTTTTTGTGTGTTCTTTGTTCAGGCATCTCGCAATTATTACAGATGTAACGTTGTTGTCACTCCATAGTATGAGTGTATCTTTCCTCAATTCCTCAACATTTGTAGTGGAACCTTGAATCACATATTTCACAGCAAGTTCCTTCGTCAACAACTTCATCAGCAATGTCCGGAAGTTGCTGACTCTTTCGATTTGGATTAATCTATCTTCTCCCAGTATTTTCTTTATTGTTCCATCTTTCCGTGCTGCTCTGATAATTACTTCATAAAGTTCATGTGGTGGTTTGAGACTTCCACTTCATGTTTTAAATTCTACAATATTTTTCCCTTTTTCCTTTCTCTCCCTCGCTTTCACTTTGAACATCGTGCTAACCTTGTGCTTTGCACAGAGCGCTCCTCAGACACGTCCTATTGCACGATCTCTCCAAGGCTGCAAGTACACCAAGCGAGTCGATTCGAGTCAAGTCAAGACGAGTCATATGGCTCGAGTCATTTTGAATCAGCGCCGTTCCCACTGACTAGTCAGAAAGTCAGAATCAAGCTTAACAGGGACTATATAGGATGGAAGCAAACGCTTCCATCCTATATAGTCAAAGATTATGGATTCATGAGACTGATGCTAAAAGGGCAGAGTTTGGAAGATTTAGACTTTTATTCCTAGGCTGGATCAACAATCCAGAGAAGTTTTATGACTTCTTCAGAATGACAGTTGAACAATTTAAAATGTTAGTGGAGTTACTGCACCCTACATAAGAAAGCAAAACTCCATTTGCTGACGTGCGCTTTCAATTGAGGAAAGAATGGTCATTTTCCTCAGGATTCATAGTGCTCACCTCTCAGCCGACTCGCCGTGACTGATGAAAAAATGGGTCCGCCCGAGTCACTCGCCTTGACTCGCCTCGACTCGGCATAACTCAACTCGCTTGGTGTAAACTCTCACATTTGAATTAATGTGGCGATTCAAGAGGAGTCATGACTTGACTAGACTCGCTTGGTGTAAACGCAGCCTT
>NC_061107.1:28486985-28525288 GCF_015104395.2 Macrobrachium nipponense | reverse complement strand
GCTCATTAAGCCCATAAACAACAAGAAGATCCCCACAATTAGGTAAATAAGGTTGTTCCCTTAAAGGAACCATTTTTCCCGGGGTTACGTTTTTTTTGAATTATGGGGTTAATGGACTCCTCGTCCCCCTTTTAAACGTCCCCCCCGTGTTTAAGCTTGCCTTTGCAAGAAAAATTAAAAATGGCCAGTCCCCATTAATTAACTTTTTTTTTCAATATTTTGGTAAAAACAATTAAAATTTAAGGTTTTGATTTTTTTTGAGGAAGCTTTGGGTTTTCCATCCATCACTTGGTTTTTTTTTTTTTATAGTGTTGGTGATATTTTTTTTGTTTAATTAATATAAGAACTAAGACTGAGGAGTTTTTTTCCCCTCCTCACAAAAGAAAGTAAGTCGCAGAAAACAAGCAAAATTTATTCCCCACAAACTTTATTCTAAAAAGGTCCCCTCCCCAAGGGCAAAGGGTTTTCACAAACCGCCATTTTTCCCCTTCCCACCCCAGATTTTTGGTAAGGAAAAATTCCCACAAGAGTGAGGGGGGCCCCCAAATCGTGGTCCCCAATGTCCATCCCCTGGTGCGCCCCCCCAAATTTTTGTTTTTCGCAGCCTTATTGATGTTACACTTGGGTTCCCCCCCCTCCTTCCCCAACCTCCTTATGGACGCCCCCTAATTAACCGTCCTCCTGAAAAAACGTAAAAACCCAGCGATGGACCGGAAAACGGGTTTTTTTTGAGGGACGGAAGGAATTTTTTTTATTTTTCTCAGTAAAGAATAACAAAAAAGAATCCAAGGCAAGCCTGTTTTCACAAAGGGATGTCCCCCAATGCTGAAAGGTTTTTTTTTTGGGGGACACAACCCCTTGGCCAGGACACCAAAAAGTAGCTTTACAAAACTCAAAGGAAAGTAAAAATTGCCAATGTGTGGGGGACCGCGGATTTGGTTTTTAAGCAGAGCCAGGTGAAAGTACAGGCCTCTTATGAGAGGAAAAATGGTCCCAAAGCAAAAAAAATAATCTTTTAAAATCTTTCAACTGTTAATTTCCTTCCGACAAAAGCAAAAACCTAACCAAAAGTTTTTTTTTACAGAAAGTGGAAAATTTTGAACCACAGTTGGGCAAAATCCCCGACAAAAGACGAGCTAAGTCCCCGAGGTTAATTTAAATTAAAAAGGCAAACCACGCCCCCACGGACCAACCCCAGGAAATGTTTAAGAACTTATTTCCACCGAGAAAACAATGTTAAGTAATTTTTCCATGGTTGGCCAAAAGAGAAAACGTCACCCAGGGGTTTAAACTCAAGAATCCGTGAAGGGGAAAATGATTTTGAATCCCAAAAGAAACATGATAAAAAACAATGAAAAACAACGGAAAAAACTCAACTTCAAAAACATATAATTCCAAAAGAAACAAAAATAAACAACTTTTTTTTTTAAAGGGGCAGTGTTTTAAAAACAAAAAACCAAAAGCCTATTTTCGTTGTGGAATTACTAGGGGGACGTTGTGAGCCCATTTTTTTTTTTTTTTTATGGAGCAGAGTACTGGAATTTTAAAACTGGAAAATTTATTTGGGTTCCTTGCCTAGAAATTTGGTGGAGACGGACACGTTTTTTTTTTTTTTCGGGGTTTTCCGGGCAGGTTGTTATTTTTAAGAGGACAGTTTTTTTTTTTTTTTAAAGCAATATTAATGAACGGCAAAAAAGAAAAAAATTAAGGCCCAGGGTGGAACTTGGCCACACACGTTTTCCGGCGTAAGGTGAATTCGGGCAACGTTTGGGGGGAAGGACCCACGTTTGTTTTTTTTTTTTGGGAAAGTGTTTTTTTTTAGATATAAATACATAAAATTATAATATAAATAATAAATTATATATATATAAATATAAATTATTAATATAGATATTAAATATTTAAATAGTTAATATATTATATATTTAATTTATGTTTTACAAATTATATATATATATATACTTTATAATATTATGTTACGATAACAATATATATATATTATATTATATATTTTTATTTATATTATTAGAATCATATATATAATATATATAACAATACTTATAACTAAATATTATATTAAATATATTATCTTAATAATTATATACTAAATATATTTAAAATATCTATATTATATATATATTATAGCGATAAATTGTTTTTTTTTTTTGAAAATAGAATACAAATACAACAAAACAATTTAACCTAACTTTAAGGAACATCTTTCCTTTTTTCATATTTCAGATATTCTTTTGAATGAATGGTAATAACAAACAATCTGGAAACGTTTTTATTGGTCAGGGGTCCTCAAGGTGAAGGTAAGCCATGGGAGGAAAATAATCGGGTCCCGCCTTAAAACAAGTGGGGAAACAGAAAATTTGGCCCCCCTTTTTCCCTGCATAAAAAAGAAAATAATAAAGAATAACAAAAAATCAAATTATTATTTGAAAGGGTTCCTGAACTGCGGTTTGGGGTATGTTTAAAAAAGACAAAAAAAATCCAAAATTGAAAGACTGAGAGGTTCAAATTTGAATATCAGAATTTTTCTTAAAAAATAATCCGGAGGAAAGTGTTTAAAAAAGAAAATTTTGTTGTTAAAAGGCTCAGAAAACATGAAGAACAATAATATCGAAAATTGACTAAGAAGGGCGGGGGTTTTTTTTGGGTAGGAAGGGGAGTTGGGGGAAGGGAAGGGAGTTGGAGGACCAGAAGATAGGGTTAACAAAGGAAAATACAGAGAGAAAAAGGCGATGAAAAAGGAAAGGAAGAAAGGGTTTCCGCACATATAATTTTTTTTTCCCCCCCTCCAGGGATTTTTTACTCTCTCCTTCCAGGTTTTTTTTTTTTTTGTAAAAAACTTGTTTTCCCCATTAATGTTCACCGGTTGGACCGTTTAAAAAAGAAAAAAAAAGTGGAAGAGCAAAACCCTTCCTGGATTCCCTTAATGGATGAAAAGATTGAAAATAGAAACTTTTTTTTGTTTTCCTTTTTTTCCTTAGAGAAGAGATGAGAGAGAGAGAGACGAGGAAGAAGAGAGAGAGAGAAGATTTTTCGAAAGAAAATCCTTTGGGGTACCCGGAACGTTAAGATCCCAAAGTTTGTTTTTTTACTCCATGTTAGGATTTAATTTGAAAAAAAAATGTTATTAAGGAAAATTTAATCGGTTTTGTCGTTTTTACGACTCTCTCTCTCTCTCTCTCTCTCTCTCTCTCTCTCTCTCTCTCTCTCTCTCTGGTTTAGATTCTTTGTTTCTGCAATCTTTGTACACATAAGAATATTCTAACCATAACTCAAGGGCTGGACTAATACCCGACTGCGTAGTTTAGGTCGTATTTTATGACGAAAGTAATTATGTAGATTGTTGATCTAAAAAGTTTTGATTCTTTACGGGGCACTTCCACTGATTTAATATATATATATATATATATATATATATATATATATATATATATATATATATATATATATATATATATATATATATATGAATAACTTGATCACGAAGTATAGAAAAGGTGATGCTATGTATAAATAAAGGTTTTTTTTGCCACGAAGGAAAAAAATGAAAAAAGCGAGTTAGCCGAGTACTTTCGGTCCTGTTCGGTCCTAGAGGGATGAATTAACTTACAAAAAACTCGCAAAAAATCCGTTTGACCAAGTAATAAAAAACTTTAATATCAATATCAAACCAATTCTTAAAGATAAAAAAGAACTTTTGTGTCAGTTAAATGTAAAGTGTCCCTCATTACCTTATTTATATGGCCTAGTCAAAACTCATAAGGAAAACAAACCTATGCGCCCAATTATTAGTACTGTAGGATCATTGCTTATAAAACTATCTAAATATCTTACTAAACTGTTATCCCCGCTACTAGGAACTGTATCTAATTCACACATCCGGAATTTCTCTTGATCTTGTGGAAAAATTAAATAACAATGTACTAAACCCTATCTATATTTTTGTCAGTTTTGATGTATGTTCTTTGTTTACAAAAGTCCCTATTGACTCTGTGCTAGAATATTTAAGTAATGAACTTGTACTGCATGAATTGCCTATGTCCATTAGTCACATAATTTCCTTAATTAAGTTATGTATTTGTGATTGCAGATTTATTTTTGAATGGAGAATATTACCACAAATATTTGGTATGGCCATGTGTAATTTACCCCTTTATCACCTCCTCCTTTCAAACTTATATATGGAATTTTTTGAGAGACAACATCCCGAATATCACACTTATCCCTTAAAATGGTACCGATATGTCAATGATATCTAGTAGTCTTACTTGGTGGTATCGATGTTAAATGATTTACTGTCTAAATTGAATAATTTAGTGCCATCCATAAAATTCACTGTTCAAATCGAATCTTTCCAATGCAAATTCAGTATTTATAGAAAACCCACAAATAATTTAACATATGTACATTTTTATTCTGGCCACCATCTTAATATTAAAATTTCAATTTTTTTCTTCTAATGTTCCTACGCGCTTTGCGTATCACGAGTCCACAATACCTGGACCAAGAAATAGAATACATAAAAAAGATAGGAAACGATCTCTGCTACCCACCTCTTTAATTTAATTAATTTAGTTTATCAAAAAAGCTCTACAAAAAGTTTTATAATGTTGCTATTAATGAAAAAGAAATCCCTAAAATGTACTTAGCTTACCTTATTTTTCGTGGATTTGAAACCATAAAATCAATATTTAAATCATTTAATGTTAATGTAGTGTTCTCTTATAACAATACCATTAAAGATATGCTAATTAAGAATAGTCCGTAACAAATAACAACATCATTTACAAATTCCTTGTAAGGATTGACCCATCGTTTTACGTTGGTCAGTCTAGTAAAAATTTATGTGTTTCGGATTAAGCAGCATATGTATTCAGTTAGAACAGCCCAGACTTCAAATGCACTGTTTATCCATTTGAGTGAAAAATCTCATTGTATTAATTGGGGTCATACCTCGGTAATTGCTAGATCTAATGATTATGTTTCAAGAAATTTACTGGAATCGGCAATTATACAAATCACCTAATAAAAACAGCCTAAATCTTAGTCTGGGAAATGTACCATTTGGACCCATATATTTGTAAGATGTTTTATGAAGGACCTCAAATAAATGAACACTAATAAATTAGTCCCACATGTATATAGTTATTATTTCTCTCTCTCTCTCTCTCTCATCTCTCTCTCTCTCTCTCTCTCTCTCTCTCTCTGGTTCGATATTCTCTCTCCCTCTTTCTCTTGCTCGATATATATAATATATATATATATAGTATATATATATATATATATATATATATATATTATATATATATATAATACTATATTTATATTTTCTTTCGTCTTTTCATTAATATAATTTTTGTTGGGACAAAATTTGTGTAAAAAACTTCATGATATTAAATTGTATATGCTCCCGTGTTGTTTTCAAAATGTACTGTTTTCTGGAAGAATCCACTTGTTTACTGCGGGTATCCTTCAGGTGTGGCTAGCCTATGACTCCTCCTCCTCTCTGTAGAGTGAAAATCGCCCTTATGGCTAATCTGGTAGTGTCCAGTATTGTATATTAAGCCTTCTTTGACTATGGTGTTCTTTGTAAAGAAATCAGTATGCCATCAGTAAAAGGGTCCGAATAGGACCGAAAGTACTCGGCTACTCGCTTTTTCATTTTTTTCCTTCGTGGCAAAAAAACCTTTGTGTGTATATATTATATATATATATATATATATATATATAGATTGATATATATATATATATATATATAAATCAGTGAAAAGTGTACAATAAGCACTTTTCAAGAACCCTTAATAATCAAAACCTTTTAGATTATCTACATAATTCACTGATATATATATATATATATATATATATATATATATATATATATATATATATATATATATATATATATATATATATATATATATATATATATATATATATATATATATATATATATATCAGAGAAAGTTGTACAACAAGCAGGAGATTGGAACAAGAGGGCTTGATAAGTAATTTGAACAAGCAAGAGTATATCTGGATAAAGTGCTCAACACAAGACAGTAATACAGGGCATATCATATATGTCTGCCAAGAGTAATTTATATAATAGCACCAGAAAAGAGACATACGTCGGATTATGTCTTCACTGTTGTTTAGTATATTAATGTATGGGGTGATGTTAGTAGTCATACAAAGCAATTAGACGAACTGAATCGTGAATGGATGTTAAAATGGTGGATGTTTGTAGTTTATGAGAGCACTGATGGGCGAAATGAGATAAAGCAACTAAAAGTAGTAAAAGTGTCTGAAATTCAAGAGGAGGTGAGATCTTAGAATGAAACCAGAAATATGCAGGGTAGAAAAATGGGAGCAATATTTTAGCATGCTTCTTTTGGATTTATATATCCTATGATGCAGGATGACATAAGGTGTGTGTCATCGAACAGGCGAAGCAAAGATTGGGAAGGACTCGGAGGGTCCTTGTAAACCAAGGATGAAAATACTGAAGGGATTGGATTGTTGAGGCAACTTTACTTTGTAGAGGGAATTACAGATGTTGTATTCATGTAATTTGCTGAAATGAAGTGTTTGTTCTCCAGAGTTTTTTCTTTGGTTTAACTTTTCATTGATTGGAGTCCTATTATTATTATATTCAATTTTCAATCAATTCTGTTCCGTGCTTTTATTAAATTTCAAACTTTGTTTATAACAAATTAACACTTTCTGAGCTGAAAACGCAAAAGAACGATAACAGTGGAACGAAATCTCCAAAACACCATTAGAGATAATTACATTTTGGTCAAACAAAACCACTGAAATCACAGATTTTATTTCTTTTTTCATTATACTTCGAGATGAGTGCTAGCGAAAGCGGCTCAGTTTTCCTTCTGACATTTTGATTAAATATTTTAGATTTTGTAGTAAAAAAGATTAGAATTCTGTCTAAAACTACCTGAACCTGAATTGATATTTTCATAAAATTTTGCTTCTGTTTGAATAAATCTAGAATCATCAGTTCTCTATTCTTTTTTTTCTTTTTTTTTGTAACTCCTTTCAATTTCTATGACGAGATATTCAGTACAAAACTTCATCTGTAATTACTGGATATCTTTGGGTATTTAATTATTTGCTTTTTGTTGCATCTACTCAAAAATGTTCTCGACGTCTTTTATTTTCTTACAGTTTTTAAAAAGAATTTTGAATTTTTATTTATACTAGATTGCTCACACTGCATGTATGACAGTTTGTGCTTGGGGTCGGTCGAGTTCGAGGGTCCACAGATACGCTTAAGTCTTGTGAAATTTTGGAGCATTTTTTTCGAACTGAAGATGCCATAGGAATGGAATTCATCTCTTTTCAAATATTTTATAGGTAATGTATCTTTCCCTCATTAACTATTCAATGAGAAGTACTATATAATTGGCCTACGTATATTTGTAGTTTGAGTTTCATGGATGTCTTTTGATCGATGCAGAGATAAACAAATTTGAATATAGCCTATAGGAAGCTATTGAATATACATAAGGTCTGTTTGAATACATTTCAGATTCAACTCAAAGGGCCAAAGGAATTCATTTGGACCTATTCACAACGAAATAGTTTCGCTTTAAAGTTTTGAGCAAATGTTTTATCGAAGCCTTTTGACGTTATGTATAAACATCTGATATTAAAATCCTTAGTAGAGAAAAGTTTCATCACTTTTTGCAATGTCCTCGTATAACGGAACTTCTTCGGCTTTTTTACGAGTAGAGCTAAGACCTATTTTCAGCGAATTCAACCCGGCAACTTTTTAGTCGATTGCTACTGATACGTTCTTTGAAGCAGAGACGCTTCTCTAGAAGGTGTTAGTTCCCACGTTGGCCAAGTGATCTTCGCGCTCGGCTACTAATCCGGGGGTTGGTCCGAGTTCGATTCCTAGGCTCGGCCAACGCCCCGGAGCCAGAGGAATTTATTTCTGGTGATAGAAATTCATTTCTCGATATAATGTGGTTCGGATCCACAATAAGCTGTAGGTCCCGTTGCTAGGTAATCATTGGTTCCTAGTCACGTAAAAATATCTAATCCTTCGGGCCAGCCCTAGGAGAGCTGTTAATCAGCTCAGTGGTCTGGTAAAAACTAAGATATACTTACTTTTTGTTTTTTTTTTTTTTTTTTTTTTTTTTTTCTAGAAAGGTGTTGCATCTGGCTGTCATCACACTGCGATATGGGTAATCGAGGAACCTCAGGAATTATTAAGTATTTACTGAAATCCCTCTACAGAAAAGCGCTCGTTTCATAAAGAGTATTATGAAAATGGTGTTCTCAGATCCTGTCCCCAATACAAGACCAAAATTATACATTATATAAAATCGCAATTACCTCTTTTCTTTGTAAACTGGTATTGCTCAGGATTTCCCTCTCGAGAGAAGCTGTTTCTGTAGGATTATATATGGATTATATTGGCTAGCTATATTCATTCCCCTTGATGTTGTTTGGATGTCATAAAACCTGCTTATTCCTTCTTTTTTTTTACTTTGAGCTGTACATCCAGGCTAATATTATTAGGCACTGGACAGGCAACTGTACGGTCACTACGATTAAAAAAAGAAAAAAAAAAAAAAAAACTGATTTTTCTCTTTCGAACAAGTTTTCCCTTTTCCAACCTTTATTGTTATGGGAAAATCTCTCCTTTACGGCGTAGTCGTTAATCAATTTACTTGAGCGCTGAGGGAAAATAGAAAGCCCTGGGCAACATGAATTATTAAAGAGCTCTGCTCCAACACTGGTCCAACAATGCTCACATTTCTATAGACATGATATATAATGCATAACACCATAAACAGTGGCTGCTCTAAGATATTGTCTGTACAATACTGGGGGCAGCATTTTTTGTTCTTCCATACTTACATTAATCTATGAAAAAGTTTATTCTTACATAGGGGAATTTCTATGGAATCTTATTAAAATAATTTCATCATGTTTTCTCACACAAGCCCAATTTTCGGTAGAGTTATCCAGACCTAACCTAATCTAAGGGCATAGCAAAAAATAAAACGGACGCGGTGCAATATTAGTATACATCTCGGGAATTTGCTTCCCAGAAACGTCTCGTTTTTACACAAGTGACTTTAAGTACAATCTTACTTTAACCAGACCACTGACCTGACTAACAGCTCTCCTAGGGTGGGCTGGCCCGAAAGATTATATATTTCTACGGGACCTACAGCTTATTGTGGGATCCAAAACACATATCGAGAAATTAATTTCTAATCACCAGACACAAATTTCCTTTGATTCCACGTTGACAGAGCTGGGAATCGAACTCGGGACTATTCGAATGGATAGCTGAGCACGTAACCCACTCGTCCAACGAGGAACTACACATACAAGTTCTCTAAGGTCAAGACCATTGCCATTCTAGACTTTAACAATGCTTTGGTAACTTATTTTTTGTTTAAGCCCTTCTTTTCCTCCTGCTTATTCAACATGGGGGGTTTAAGGGCCATCGTTTTAATCAGGTTGCATCTTTTTTTAGTAATATCAAATCATAACAACTTTTAATATATTTGAAATTGAATATTTTTTCCTCTAACAAAATATTTTCATCTCTTTAACTATACTTTTGCTTCGAGGTTTTTTTTTATTATACAAAAAATACATATAGAAATTGATATGATGAAATCGAGGGACAGAAGTATATTTTTTTTTTTTCATATTTTATCCTAGTAATAAACCTGCTTTTCTCAGAAAAGGAAAGTTTTTCGTTGTCGAAGTATCAATACTGCGTTGCTTTATATTTTTGTCGACTCTTGTTAGAAACCCAAGGGACTTAGAGGCGAAGAAGGAACACATAAGTGACTAAATAAAATTCTAATGTGAAGTATTAAAATCCTCTGCGGATACAAATTCATAAACCATAAATTTAATAAACCACATGGATATGCATCTTGAGATATATATATATATATATATATATATATATATATATATATATATATATATATATGTGTGTGTGTGTGTGTGTGTGTGTGTACACATATATATATATATATATATATATATATATATATATATATATATTATACATGTGTGTGTGTATGTATGTATATATGTATATGAATATATATATATATGTAAGAATTACATTATATATATAAACCAGTGACCTGGGGTCATGGCATTAGGAGGGTTCTACGTGACCAAGCAGACCTTAGATTACGCTATGCGTTGTCTGCAGTAGCCTGATCTAGCTCAAAGCTTTGTCAACATTTTTATGTTATGATAACTTTGCACAAACACTTCCATGGGAAGCGGTTTTGACCTGTTAACCTACGCCGGAAACTTGAACTTCCGAGCCGGGCAACTACGTATGTGTTTTTATATGAATTGCTGAGATAGCTAATGTTCCGCTATCGACGCGATGCTTTAGAATGGCAGTTCAAGCCAAGAGTCAAACATATCGTCGTCCGACCGAGCTGCATCTCCTAGTATGGAGTTACAGAATAAAGTTGTTAACTTATGCAACTAGCCTGTTTGAATCATCTCCTCTAGACAAGAAAGAACCTCTCTACTAAGATATCCAAGGGAGATGAGAGGAACCAAACATTACTTACGGATAACAGCCGTAAGGAAAAAAGCAAAAAGTCTATCGCCAAGCGATAAGATTAGAAAGTGGTGGCAGGCGGAAAAACGAAGAACATGAAAGTGGTGGCAAGCGGAAAAAAAAAAAAAACGGAAGAACATGAGAAGTGGTGGCAAGCGGAAAAAACGAAGATCATAATTAACAAGACCCATATCACCTACCGAAGGTCTACAAGACTAACTCCAGCCTTCAACAATCAAACGAAAAACAGAGGAAACGGGAATCTTCAATCAACGCAACAGTTTATGAAGACGCAACTATGTCCTTCATCGAGAGGAATACAAGCATTTAACACTGACGTTTTTGAGCAACAGTTATCACTTATCTTCGAGAAATCTACACCGGACGAGGGCGGCATCGAACTCGACGGAAAGAAGAAAACAAACACAGGGAACATCACCCGTTCGCGAGCAAGGACGCAGAGTGGACAGCTATACGCAGTAGTGCAAGGACGGAGGCTGTGACGTCATCAATCTTGGACTTCTCAGAGCATCGTGCACCGAGAGACGACCGTGACGTCATCACGACTTCCGACGCGAGACGTGGACAGGAACTGTGACGTCATCCCATGTCAACAATCCTTCGCAATATAATCTGGAGCTAAGTACCATTTTTATCTATTCAGGTCTTTCCTCAGTGAAGTGTTGTTCATCAAGAGTCGATCGTCCAGTATTCTGGGGGTGAGTTGTTCGCCATATTAATCTTCTTTCATTACAGCACTTATCTTCAACTACGAAGTTTTCGCCCGCAGATTAATTTTTTTTTCCTTTTCTCGTTGTCATTAACCATTTTCTTGCAGGAATTCTCCGTATAATATTTTATCATATTATCTGTATTTTTGTATCTTTGGGGGATTTTCCTAGTATTATAACACACTTATAAAGTACATTGCTTATGCGTTTTACGTAGTGGTCGAGTGTACTCTTATAGATATTTTGATAGGATTGCAAGGAATAGAAGTGATAAGAAAAAAGTGAAAAGCCGAAATGGCAACCACTCCGGCTGGCAACCCAACGTGGTGACTCTCGTTAGCGCGAGGTCAGCGATAGTGCCTTTTCAAGGTCGGGGTCCAATGGGTTCCTGCCCTCAAAGTTGAGGCATGGATCTCATCTGTAGACGCTCATTTAAATGCAAAAAGCATCACAGACCCAGCAGTACAATTACAGGAAGCCAAGAGCTTCGTTGACTTCTTCGCTAAAGGCGACGCAAGTGCGTATCTAAGGGGGTTTCTTTCCAAGAAGCGCTTACATGGGACGAGTTCAAAAATAGGTTACGTGCCGTGTATGGGGGTGAAGAGGCTTTAGATGTAGTATTGGCATTGAGAAATATCCTTACCAAGCCTCCATGACTCAGCTCCAATGGTTGTCGAGCGGGCGGCGCTAATTGCCGACCGGCTAAATGAAATCTCAGGATAGTTTATGTAACTCCGGGTGGGTTGCGGGTGCTAACATCAAAGTGAAAGATTTTATCCGTTTGATCTACCTTACGTCTATCACTGTAATGTTGCCTGAAGCGTTAGTACGGTGTTTTGATAAAAAATTGCAGCCCGACAGTACGGAATTAGATGTGTATAAACAAATCAAAAACACATGTCTAAATGTACCGACCTAGATCCTTCGCTCATTCAAGTTTTTGCAAAAAATGAGAACAAGCCACAACAAGTAAAATGTGGTACATAATAATAATCAAGTTGCAGGGATGGTTTTTTGTTATAAACTGTCAAACGACCAGGTCACATGATTTCAGACTGTCGGACGCGTTTTTTGTTCAATACACAATAGTTCAAACTCATTCATATAACCGTTGCTACTCGAGGAATCAACAGCAAAAACGCTACAACGCGCAACCAGTTGCTAGTGCAAATAAAAGAAGGGTCCTCAGTACTATAAGAAGAACAACCAAACGGAAAATTCTGCAACAGCAGAAACAAACAAATCGTGCTTCAGGTACCTCTGTTCCTGGGCCGTCTAGCCAGAACTCGCAAGGGCAAGCGAATTTTCAGGGTGTGATAAACAAAACAAATACCACGTAGTTCACTCCAAGGGGGAGAGGGCGATGTTGGTCATCAATTATCAACATCTTTTGTATCAAATAATCAGTTTAATCATTTATCAGATCATTGTGAGACAATTGATTTTCCTATGAAACACACGGCCGAATCAAAAAAATCTGTGCAGGTTCCCGTAGATTTGCACAAATTCATGCAATTATCAGTCAAAAACGAGTTGCGACCAACCTTACATTGCAGTAAATTTGGACCATAAGTCATTCACTTTGTTCTTTGATTCTGGTAGTCCACGTAAATATAATGGATTTAAGGACTCATCATTTACTCTTTTCAAATTTCCCTATCGGACAAAAAGTAGGAATAAGGCTCTCAGGCATTGGGAATAATGAATTAAATGTTGTGGGCGTAACTCATGTACAGTACAAGGTCGGTAAGCGCACGTTAGCCGATACCTTTGTCGTTGTACAAAACATTCATATGTATCCCGCAGTAATTATCGGATACCCGTCTATGGGCACTCAAAATATTATCTTAGCACCTGCAAAACACGGCGTGTATATCAAAGGGAAATTCTATAGGTCTTCTAATACCCTAAAATCTGTTTTGGATAATAAAAGAGACAGACAGAGTTGTCACTTACATTACGGAACCAATCACCTGTCTCATGAACCAAGAAATAATACAGCAACCCAACAGAACTCTCGCTCACCCGTAATATCAGCTTGCACGCAAACCCTCGAACCTAACGTAACTTCAAATATCTTAGTGCGTGTAAAAGAACCTTGCCAGGATCTGAAACATTAATCCTTTCCGAAACTCTGAAAACACACGGATTATCCGTCACACAAGCCGTTTATACAGTCGGCTCACAACAGCAATGTAATATCGAAGTCTGTAATCATTTGAATACCACTTTAGTAATCCACAAAAATCAAACATATCTTGGATGCCGAAGTTTATAAACATCGCATTCTTACCGTAGCTGAGATAAATCACGCTCAATCAGTCGCGGATGAAACCCTTTTGCAATCTATAAAGAACAAAATCAATAAAGATATTCAGAAGAAGAAATTCAGCAGAATTTTTTTGAATCTGTTAACTAAATATCATGATGTTTTTTCCACTACGAATGGAACTTTAGGAAAAACGGATGTCATAGAGCATCAAATCAGGCTCAAGGACAAAACAGAAAGTTAATCTATGTACCTTCGTACCGACTTCCTATGAAATTTCAGAATGAGATAACAGAGGAAGTAGGTAAAATGTTAAAGGAAGGAGTCATTAGGAAATCAAACAAAAGCCCATTATAATTTTCCGTTAATAGTAGTACCGAAAAAAGATCGAACTTGGCGGATATGCGTAGATTTCGTCGTTTAAAGAAGAAAAACAATCCCTGACAGATTCCCAGTACCATGTACGATGATATCCTATCTTTACTAGGCCAGAATAAATATTTCACAAGCCTAGACTTACTAAAAGGATTTCATCAGATTCCGATGGAACAAGAAAGTATCCCATACACTGCCTTCAGCACAGCCAGGGGACATTATGAATTTTTGCGTATGCCTTTTGGTTTACGTTGTGCTCCTATAACTTTTACTCGTATGATAAACGTCGTGTTTGGAGACTTGTTGGGAGATATCTTACATGCCTACATGGATGACTTAGTAATCTTCTCCAACACATTAGAGGAGCATTTACGTAAATTGGAGTTAGTGTTACAAAGGTTAAGGCAGCATAATTTAAGGGTAAAGATAAGTAGTGTGAATTTTTTAAAACAGAACTAGTCTATCTAGGTTTCACGGTTTCTAGTGAAGGTCTTAAAGTCGTCCACGATAAGGTGTCGGCTATCCGTAACTTTCCGATACTACTAACGTCAGGGGGAATACAGCAATTTTTAGGGTGTAAGCGGATATTATAGGAGGTTCATTAGGAACTACTCCATCATAGCCGCTCCCCTAACCGATCTTATAAAAAAGGGCGTAGATTTCGTATGGTCTGAAATTCATCAACAGGCGTTCGATAAATTGAAAGATGAACTGTGTAGTTCTCCTATCTTGAAATTTCCTGACTTCAATAAGGAATTTTTCATAGCAACAGACGCCTCAGACCTAGGAGTAGGTGGGGTATTGCTTCAACAATATGATAGACAGTTTTTCCCTATAGCTTTTTATTCACGTAAACTGAGACCTTCCGAAAGTAAATATGCAGTAATAGACAAAGGAAGGGCTCGCTATTGTTAATTCACTCGTGCACTTTAAATTCATAATCTACGGTTATCCCGTCAAGGTTCTCACTGATCATAAGCCCCTAAACCGACTTCTTTAAAGGCTTTAGTCACAGCCCCAAGCGAACTCGGTGGCACATGATCATTCAGGACTTTGGCGCGAGGATCGGGTATTTACCTGGGAAAGCAAATATCATTGCTGACGCATTATCACGCAACCCCACTCTTCATCTTGTACCGAGCCATTAGCTGAATTAATAGATATCTCAACCTCCATGCCCGTTGTTGAAAACTACTATACCGAACAGGAAGATCTGGGCTGAGTGCTGAACTATTACAGACAGAACAAAGAAAAGATCCGCAAATAGAAAAAATCATCATTGCGTTTTTAAACGGAAATCCGAAGGAAAAAGATACCTAAAGTATAAGCAACAGAATTATATCCTACAGGAAAATCTCCTGTGTAGATCTGTGACGAGGAAAACCGCAACACACCGCAGTTGAATAACAACCAGGTGGTGGTGCCTATCTCACTCATACCCACTGTCTTAAAGTGGTTGCATGAAAATCCACTGCACGGACACCCGGGTTATTAACCCTAAATGTCACGGAAAGCCAAATCCTTATTTTATTGGCATACGATGCTTAGAGATATAAAAAAAGCACATAGCAAATTGTCGCACTTGTCAAGAATACAAAGGGCACACGAAGACACCTGTCAGCCTAGGGGCTTACCCCGTGCCAAATCAACCCTTTGAAAGAGTACATTTAGATTTATTAAACAGGATTTTACGAGTCAGACAGAGGAAATAAGCACCTCCTAGTATTATAGACGCTTTGACTCGATATACAGAACTTATAGCGCTTAAAACAAAAACCGCGGTCGAGTGCGCTAGGAAGTTTACGAGTGCTACATTTGTAAACATGGAATTCACACATCATTATCTCAGACTCGGGCGGGGAGTTTTCAAATAATCATTCCCTTAACTCCTTGTGCGAATCCTTATATAAAGAAAGTCAATACCATGATCTATCACCCAGAGTCTAATGGGCTAGTGGAAAGGGCAAATCGTAAGGTTTTAACATTTTAAGGGTCAACCTAGGGGGGGCAGATCCCAACTGGGACATTGCCATACCTGCGGTACTAAGCACACTTAATCACTCGTATCACGTATCTATTTCAAAATGACACCGCACGAGGCACTGTACGGTATCCCGGCCCGAACGCCTTTCCACATCTTAAAGCCTACAACTAGTTTTATCAAATCCTCTAAAGGATGTTTATGGATTGCAAGCATAAGTCGATATAATATAATTCGTAAGAATTTAGAAGAAGCTCAGATAATAATGAAAAAAATCATGATAAAATAGCTAAGCCAACTAGAACATATGCCGTGGGCGATCAGGTATACATACAAGTATACGTACGTAAAGGTTTTAAACTATAAACTGACACCTAAGTTTGAAGGACCGTTTAACATTTTAGAAAATTTAACGGCCAATAGAGTTAGGGTTCAAAATGTATCCAAACCCACTGAAGTGCGAATAGTCCCATTGGCACATATCAGAATCTAAAGAAAGGTAGATGGAGTGAGGGAAAAAAAATGGTTGTATTTATGAAACTTGTATAATAAATTATATATATATCTATTAATCATATTGTATGTAAAAACCTATTCTTTTACGCGAGTTATTACATCTGTTTTACTCATTGCAGGTTTCAAAAATGAATCTGTTATTGTTAGGAGTGATATTGTGTATTCAGACATCTTTGTTGTATGGAAAGAGTGCTAGGACTAAAGACATAGAATTTAATCATGGCTCGATTATCGAGAGAATCGATGATGTATTTATCGTGTCAAGTAATATTGTTATCTCCTCACCTCATGCCTATTAAAGATTTGACGTTAACTTTGGAAAACGGACGGGAGAAGCTAGGTTATATTCCTTTATTGGATGCCCATAAAGTAGAATTCTATTATAGCCTAATATCAGTCAGCGTAGAAAATTATAGAATTATGATCACGATTCCTTTTGATTCTTTCCGATGCTTGGCAATCATACAAAATAGCACCGTTTCCTACTTTTATGACGAATAACTCAATCCAGTAATATCCAATTTAACAGGGCATGTACTGATTTCTTCTGATAAGAAATCATTTACAGTCATTAAAACTTAGATAAACTCACTCACTGTTCAGAAGCCATGAATAATAAAATTTGTACAGCTGAACTCTTTTGAATTCTATCCTATATCAACGGATTCATGTGAGTTAGACATAGTGCTAAACGGCTCTCTCTCTCATACAAGCGAAGGTTGTCTGGGGAAACTTTATCCTTTTTTCGGTAATAAATTCAATTACAGGATGAATAATGGTTCCTGGATCCGTTATGATAAGGCCGGGATTTCGACGTCGTGTGTCCGGACACATCCACCGCCCATGCCCCTATCTTCGTAGCAGCCGATGGTTGTACGGGGACATCTACAAAATTATACGTCAGAGGGGTCAACACGATAATACGTGAGAAGGCGTATTTCGCGAACTACACGTGGCGACAACGATCATCCCATCACTACCTCTCCATACAACGCGCGAGTAGCTCATCGTCTGACGCAACTGGCTGAGATGACCCACGCGTCATCGACTTATGCAGGTGGAGAACATCTTCGCTACTACATTCTGCTAGCCGTGTTCAGTGTGACGGCCATATTGGTTATCGCCGTCAACATCTTTGCTTGGCGTAGGCTTTAGGCGTAAACAGAAGGATCTCCAAGGGAACGTACTGGCCCGTCTGGATGACGTACCCGTTAAACTCAAGTCTTTTGCGTTTAGGGCCGGCCTGAACCTGGCCATTTCAGTTCGTGCCTAGGGAATTGTCTGGAATTGTGTTGTGTGTGAAAAGCGGTCCGTATGCTGGCAACAATGTAGGACAAGAAAGACTCACGCCTTTGCATTTGAACAGTTAAAGTATCTCCAGGGCACCTAATAAATCATTATAGCCCAAAAATATTATACATTAATATATTCCTAAAGGTATTTTTCGGCACCTAATAAAATATCAGCCCTATATATTGAATTTCTGCAGAATTACATTGTTATACTATTCCATACCATATTTATCTATTATAAAGAGTGACAAGTACTCTTTAACTATTATCCATGATCATGCTATAATCATTATTTAGTAACCATTATTCTTAATCAGGTTACCTGTTATCATATTAATCATGTATTACAATGTTTTGATCTTACCATTTTATTATTTTTGGGTACAAATCAATTCAATTATTTAACCAAACATGGATCTATATTTTCCATGCAAGTGTTTATCTTTGTTTATGAATATGTCCCCAACAACGGGGTTATGTAACAGAACCTTTTTGTGCATTTAATCACTTAGTATGTTACGAGCACGCTCCTATGAACAATGTTTAAAGTAATTTTTTTTTGGTTATTCAAGGCTTGAATAGGTAGCAGACCGAGCCTAATGTAAGAATTACATTATATATAAAACCACCGTGACCTGGGGTCATGGCATTAGGAGGGTTCTTACGTGACCAAAGCAGACCTTAGATTTACGCTATGCGTTGTCTGCAGTAGCCTGATCTAGCTCAAAGCTTTGTCAACATTTTTATGTTATGATAACTTTGCACAACAACTTCCATGGGAAGCGGTTGACCTGTTAACCTACGCCGGAAACTTGTAACTTCCGAGCCGGCAGACTACGTATGTGTTTTTATATGAATTGCTGAGATAGCTAATGTTCCGCTATCGACGCGATGCTTTAGAATGGCAGTTCCAAGCCAAGAGTCAACATATCGGTCGTCCGACCGAGCTGCATCCTCCTATATGGAGTTACAGAATAAAGTTGTTAACTTATGCAACTAGCCTGTTTGAATCATCTCCTCTAGACAAGAAAGAACCTCTCTACTAAGATATCCAAGGGAGATGAGAGGAACCAAACATTACTTACGGATAACAGCCGTAAGGAAAAAAAGCAAAAAGTCCGATCGCCAAGCGATAAGACATTAGATATATATATATATATATATATATATATATATATATATATATATATATATGTGTGTGTGTGTGTGTGTGTGTGTGTGTGTGTGTATACATACATATACATGTGTTTATGTATGGTAGTAAGATATGTATATGTTGTATATATATACATATATATGTATATATGTATATATACATATGCATGTATATATAGGGAGAGAGAGAGAGAGAGAGAGAGAGTCGAGAGAGAGAGAGAGAGAGAGAAGGAGAGAGAGAGAGAGAAAGATAGGTCTAGTAATTTGAATAATACTTTTGTGCTGAAGTGCTGTATAGGTATCAACGGAGAGAAACATGTGCTTGATTGAGAGAAGAAGCGATGAGGACACCGGAGAAGATAAAAGCAGCAATACCGAAGGATTTAAAGGATAGGAACACTGAATACAAAATAAAAATTGAATTCTAGAACCCTCTACGCTTGGAGACGAGAGAGACATTTACAGGATGGTTTTCTAAAGGATTCTGGGGAATCGATGAAGAGGATCAAGAGCAGGGTTTGTTCAACGAATGGCAGAGGATGTTCAAAGGATTCAGAAGAAAGTGGAGGGAATGGACGAGGAACCAGCTGAGTTCTTTAAGAGATGTGGTTTATTTTCCCCTTTGCGTGAAAGGACTCATCGAGAGGGCAGAGCCACAGGGATTCACAGACGCTGTATTGGTAACAAATAAAGCGAATGAATGCAAGTCCTTCCTAAGACGATAAACTTTCTGTTCAGTGTTAGCTAACATCACGAGAGTTGATTAAAATGAACAGTGTATGGGTTTAAGAAAATAAAGAGTGGGAATACGAGTCAGTAGAAATGGTAGTACTTGATTGCATGAAAAATGGAAAAGGGTTTTTTTAGAACGAATAAGTCTGTTAGTGTTTCTGGGTCTTTGAAAAACTGCCTTAGACCCAAACTTTTGTATTCAGTTTAATTATTTAGGTCCAAAGGGTTGGTGGATTTAATAACAGAAACAAATTCAAACGGTTATCTAAATTCACTGATAATGTTTAGTAAAATGCTAATACAAATATAATTAAGGATGTTAACAAATTCAAAACGTAATTAGCTGCATAATATGACAAATAATTAATGGCCTTTTAAAATTAAGATATGAAAAATATGAAATTGAAAATGGGTGGGAGAATCATTTAATGACTACGATGAAAACCTTGGATTTGTAGTATCTTTTTGTCAGCTCTGTCCCAATCATAGACTTCAACTGAAGTTAGATCACTGTAGTTGTTCAAAAAACAAAGGAATGTTTTCAAGAGATACAAGGATACCGTGGTTAGCGAGCTCAGGGTGACTACGGATAATGTGATCAAGGTTCCCCTGATATTCTGATCCAGGGATGTAACCAAACACAGATAATAATCTGTCCTGTTTCTATAAGATCTATTCCGTAAATGATAACGGCAAAATTTGGGAAATGTACTGTACCGTTAATATATGAAGTATGTTATTGTTTATAAATATTTAAGGCGCTGATGACCATACAGTATTAACCATATGAATATAATGTTCGGATGCTGACTGCAGATGAATGACGAATGTGTAGAATAAAAACAAAGGGCTTAAAAAGGGTGAGACACATATAAAAAAGCAAAAAGTAAATTTGCTTGATTAATAAATCAGAGTGACCTGTAAAACTTTGGTTATTTATATTCTGTTTTTTTTTTTTCTTCTTCTTCTTCTTTTCTTTCAGGGGAACCTAGGAAGATTGAATAGAAAAAGATATCGCTTGTTTTCAAATGCACAGGAATTAGGTTGTTGTTTACAATTAATTGAAGGTTCGTGGTACACGTCAGAAGAAAAACAAAGACAGAAATTCGAATGAATCAGTAAAAACGCAAAGGAAAAAGTATGTTTGTTTTGGAATCCGCGAATGCTGTTTGCTTTTCTCTCCGGAAAATGGTGGTCGATGAATTTCATCTGATAAGGATTTCTTCTTTTTTTTTTTTACTTCTCAAAGATGGAAAAGTTCTGGGCGAGAAAAAATCTTTTTCTTTTTTTCCATCCGAGTCAATTGCCAATGGTTGCTGCAGCGAACGGTTCTTTATTTCTGTTTCCAAAGCGAACAAAAGATTTTTGTCAAGACATTTCTGCCCCAGAAGGCCTTCCGCCCACTTTCGCTATTTTCTGTTTCTGCTTTTGAAACCTTGTTGTTAAAGAAACAAATTCCCTTAACCTCTGGCATAAATTGGCTCCACAAAAAGGAAAATGTGTGATAAGCCTCTGAAAGATAAAGGGAAATAAACTTACTGCCTCGGACGAAATTACCGAAGTTTTCTAAACGCGGCTGGTACAAAAAAAAAAAAAATCGAAACGTGACTGGTACAAAAAACAAAAGACAAAAATAATATTTGAAAGGCACCCGGTACAAAAAAAAAAAAAAAATAGAAACGTAACCTGTTCAAAAAACAACAAAAAATTTGAAACGTGACCGTACAAAAAGCAAAAAAACAAAATCGAAACGTAACCAGTATAAATAACAAAAAAAGAATTCGAAACGTAACTGGTACAAAAAACAAAAATCAATCATTCAAAAGTACCGGTACAAAAAACAAAACAAAAAATTCGAAACGTAACTGATACAAAAAAAAATTTTTTGAAACGTAATTGATACAAAAAAACAACAAAATTCGAAAAGTGACTGGTACAAAAAACAAACCAAAAAATTCGAAATGTAAACTGGAACAAACAAAAAAAATCGAAAAGTAACTGGTACACAAAAAAAAATCGAAACGTGACCGGTACAAAAAACAAAAAAACGAAAAATCGAAACATAACCGGTACAAAAAAACAAAAACAAAAACAAAATCGAAACTTGAATGGTACAAAAAATCGAAAACGTAACTGGTACAAAAAACAATAAAAAAAAAATTCGAAACTAAATAATAATTCGACGTGACCGGTACAAAACACAAATAAAAAACATTCGAAACATAACTTGTACAAAAAACAAAACAAAAATCGAAACGTAACTGGTACAAAAAAAAAAATTCGAAACGCAACTGGTACAAAAAACAAAACAAAAAATTCGAAACATAACTGGTACAAAAAACAAAAAATTTCGAAACGTAACTAGTACAAAAAAACAAAAACAAATCGAAAACATGACCGGTACGAAAAAAAAAAAAAAATTCGAAACGTGACCAGTACACAAAACAAAACAAATTCGAAACGTAACAAAAAAACAAAACAAAAAATTCAAACGTGACCAGTACAAAACAACAAAAAATTCGAAATGTAACAAAAAACAAAACAAAAATTCGAAAAGTGACCGATACAAAAAACAAAACAAAAAATCGAAATGTAACAGGTACAAAAAAAATCGAAATGTAACTGGTATAAAAAACAAAACAAAAAGTCGAAACGTGACTGGTACTAAAAAACAAACAAAAAACAAAAAAAATTAATTAAAAAACGTGACTGATAAAAAGAAAAAATTTTAAATTTGAAACGTAACTGGTACTAAAAACAAAACAAAAATTTGAAACGTGAACGGTACAAAAACAACACAAAAAATTCGAAACATAATTGGTACAAACAAAAATTCGAAACGTAACTGGTGCCAAAACAAAACAAACAAAATTCGAAACGTAACTGATACAAAAAAGAATAAAAAATTCGAAACGTGACCGGTACAAAAAGCAACACAAAAAATTCTTTACGTAACTGGTACAAAAAAAAAAAATCGAAGCGTGACCGGTATACTAACAAAAAAACAAAAAGTCGAAACGTGACCGTACAAAAAAACAAAAATACAAAATTCGAAACGTAACTGGAACATTCGAAAAAAAAAAAATCGAAGCGTAACTGTACAAAAAACAAGACAAAACGTGACCGGTACTAAATACAAAAAACAAAAATTCGAAACGTAACTGGTACAAAAAAACAAAAATTCGAAACGTGGACCGGTACAAAAAAAAAAAACTAAAAACAAGACAATGTCTTTTTATTGGGATTAAATTTAACTTATACACAGAATATGTAATACAATTCTGTAATGCATTAAGTTGTTTTGACTGAAATACTTACTTCTTATCGAAACTAAACAATAAAACAAACATAACGCTAAATTTGTAAAGAGTGGATTTTATCCAATGTCAAATTCAGTTGATATTGGCATTTGACATCTAAATAAGATGGCTTAGGGAAAGGTGGTTGGTACTGAAGATCGGTGTGAAACAATTTTCGATAGATACTGAATGGTAGTTTAATTTAAAAATTAAAATCTCTCCTTTTTCTTTAGACAGAGTACATCTCAAAGACCACTGCAAGATGCTTGATATTTCCATTAAACGTTGCTAGCACCAGCTGCATCCCCGAATTCATGCTTCAAATGAAAGCCCATTTTTATCCAAATTTCTCTTCACGCTCCGTCTCGCTCTGGCAACCAATTCCACTGTCTATAAATTCCTTTATGTCATGAATAACAGGCGAAACGTTATTACATCACTGAGAAACAAAGAGCCAAGTATGATATACACATGAAAGTGCGATTACTATATGCGGATAATGTGTCTGCGTTGAGGTTCATTTTCGAAGAGATATGGTTTTCTGACATGCAAGGCATCTCAGTAAAGTATCATTATAGTTTATGATGATCAGTCGGTTATGGGTACACCGTAATAGAGATTCAAACACGGCTCCAAAGTTGGCTGTGGATTTTCTAAAATATTTAATTTTTTTTTTATTGTTTTCGTGTCATTTATCATGTAGGTAACCAAGGCATTCACGACAGCTCTCATTTGGATAAAAGTCTAAAGAAAGGTGTAAAATGAAAAAAAAAAAAAATATATATATATATATATATATATATATATATATATATATATATATATATATATATATATATATATATATATATATATATATATATATATATATATATATATATATATTAAATTTCGAAGTGAACTAACGATCATATTGGTTATTTTTTTACATGAACTAAAAAAGGTAAATAATAAATCATATAGTAATGTACCGTCCATATTGTCAAAACAACTGTTTTTTTTGCGATATTCAACATAGCAGAGAGCAGAGGTAGGACTGGTAGTCATGAAGTGGTCTTACTGACAAGGTATTCATTCGCTTTTGTAGTGTCATTTCTTTCATTTTTGCCTAATGATCGCAGTTATGATTTCTAAGTGATTAAAAACTCAGATACTGCATATTCACAAATTTATTCAACATCTTCTAGTAAATATTATCAAAAATATGTATATATAAAGGTTAAAGTAGATAAAAATTAGAAAAAAGATCCAGTAAACGATGCCTTAATCCGATAATATAAACACGTTTCTTCTTAAATATCGTGAAACTAAAAGGCTGCTGGCACATAAAAAAAAAAACTGCAAGCGAACACGTAAACATCTTATTTATTCAACAACACGAACGATGTTTTCCAACCAAGTCTGAGCCATTTTGCAGTATTGGTAAACTAAAAAATAAACAGAGAAGGAGCAAATTTCCTTAAGGTGGGGCGAAAGAAACATTTCGATTTAACGAAAGGAAAGGAAAATATAAACGGTCTCTATTTACTCGGAGGTTTCCCCTTTTCATATTTTCGAAAGAAAAAAAAAACTATTTAATTCGGGCCTTTTTCGCCAATTCTTTGTTTCCTACCAGGAGTTTTGTCGGATATAGTTAAAGAATAGTAAAGAATAGTAAAAGAGATTAAAAAACAGTCTAATTAATCCAGTATGATTTCATTCAAAGGTAGAATGGTACAGCCAACGCTTTTAATAGCCCGTGTCTTATGGTATGCCCTATCTGCCCAAGTTTGACCACTTCATTGGGTAGACCGTGCACATTGTCTCCACCATTCAGGAGTGATCTCATAGGCTTTGATGACCGCCTTTCGGACGTCGAACAAAAGAGCAGAAGGCAACCGTCTCTTGCCATCTATGTGTTTAACAAGGATCAGGGAGATCTCCATTTCGGTGGGGTTAAAGTTGCACAAGAGCGTTCCAACTTGTATGCCTCAGTTTCTGTGACAGCCCGCTTCGGGATTAGCGAGCTTATGCTGCTGAGGGTGGAATTCGGAGTGGGATTCTCGGCCCTATGTTGGCAAGTGCCATAGCATTCTCATGGAAGGAATTTTCAAGTGCTAGCTCATGTTTTCCCTGGTTCCCACCTTTCTCATCATTCTAATTCAGCAAAAGTTTTTTCTCCTGGGTCAAGGCTAGTTTGTACTGCCATTGCTTCTCCACTGCTCCTCTCCCTCCTTCTTAGAGGCTAGCCTTCCTTCTCTCTCTTCTTCTCAGCGTCATCGACCTATTCGTGGACCCATGTGATCAGTTGCTCCCCACTGAAGTTCATCCCTTCCCCAAATTCCGAGATGGCCTTATCCCCATCAGCAGACATGTTTGCTGCGGTTGCATAGAGCCTAAGGGTTTAAGCAAGGTGTGAAGTAGATAGGTGGTGGACCATGTGACCATCTGGCAGGGTGGGGTTATGCAAAGGTGGGGGTGGGTGGTAGCACTAGTATGAGAAAGTATCTGTGGTAGGCTACTCGGTACTGGAAGTGCCCCTCTGTTAAGGTAGCACTGGCACTAAGTGCAAGGTTGTTCAGAGAACTAGTATTTGGTTAATTCAGGTGAGGACCAACAAATACCCTGTGAGTTAGTATTACGTTAATAAAAAAGAATGGCAACTGAGACGGTTCCTTGAGGAGCGAGTACGGTGACACTTGAGGACCCAAATTTTGTTACCTGAAGTGCAAGTAGGGGTGAAGGATGCGCTGGTGGCACCCTGTGCTGTGTGGCATAGGTGCAGGTTGTGTTATATCTACGCAGTTGTTGGTGGTGGCAATTAAGGTACCTGGGTTTTTTTTTTTTTTTTTTTTTCTTGGAGGGGGCCTGGAGGCATAGAATGTTGGACCACTCACAGACACCAAGATGGGTCAAAGAAAACTAGGGGTGGCAAAAATTGCTAAAAGGGCAAAATCTGTGGGTGCTCAATGAGCTGTGAAACCATTTGGGCTAGCTATTGGCCAATAGGCACACACGGTTGGGAAGGAACACGCAAGGCATGGATGAGTGATAACACAGCCCAAGTTATGCAAATGACGCAGACTTGAAGCAGGCACTCAGTGTGCAATAAGTCCTTCCCTCATGGAAAAAATAAACAAAAATGAAAATAAAAAACAAAGTCCTGACTCTCTTAGAAGTCCTGTATGTTTTACCTTAAGTAAAGAGAAGCAGAAAAATCTAGAGAGAAGAAGCGAAATTCCGAAACTATCAATTGCTGTGAAGACTACCTGAGGAAGCCATTAGCGCCTTTTTGAGAAATATCTGTGTTGTCTTGATAACGGCACTCTGTACATTGCAAACTTTGGGGAAAGGGAATACTGTCTAAACAGCAGCCTAAAACTCACTTAGTACTTCAATAATGTATTTGCACATTATCATTATTTTGTAATGTACTTTTATATTGTGGTACGAAGACTCTTAACTATTTAAGTTATCAGTAAGTGACATTTTGCTTATTTTCACTTCCTGTCTCCGCCTTTCTTTTTGTAATTTCTTTTATAATTTAAAACTAGGTAATAAATTTTAGGTCTGATACTTAAACTGCTGAATTTAGTGTTATAAGACCGTAGAGTGTTAGAGTGTATTTTCTCTTACCTCTTCTTTCTTCTAGATGATTCGTTCTGCGATCTGGTTCTATGTTTGACTTCATGCTTCTTCTTAAATGTTAGTAAGATATTAGTAATATTATTAGACTCTCAGGAGAAGTTGGAATGAGACGAACGGCAGAATTTCTGTCTTTACTATTGCAAAGAATACAAGTTACAACTACAAGTTTACAAATTGAGAGTCTGGTTAGGACCATTGGCAAAGTTTTTCTTCTTTACTGTACGACGGCAGTTGGTTCTCTCTCTCGTTCTGCAAACAGCTACCCCAGGATCGAAATTGGCCCAACCTCCTAAGGCGGTGTACGTTCTAGTTCTCCTCCCAAACGGATTCTTGATTCGTGGAGCGGATTCTCTCTTATTGTTCCCCATCCCCTTTTTTTTTTTTTTTTTTTTTTAGGTTTGGGTTTTTTTACACTTTTGTTAGGTTTTTTTTTTTTTTTTTTTTGGGGGGTTTTTTTTAACAGTTAATTAATTCCTCCTCTTTCAGGCGGAGTCAGTTAATTAACCTCCTCCTGGAAGTGGAGCTTCATTATCGATAGAAGCCTGAGTGAGTCTAGTGCGAGGTCACAGGTCAAAGATTTTATGGCGGTCTTAAGATTTCAATTCAATTGCGACGGTGTTATGACTGTTGCCACTTTCCCGTCTCGCCAACGTCCTGTGACTATGGTTTTATTACGTCTAGGCTTGTTAATCAAATTTGACTCACACACCAAAGCTCAATTCTCTCTCTCTCTTTCTCTTTCTCGTTATTTTCACTGTACTCTGGTTACTCTCTCACTTTCTGTTATTACGCTACCCTATCACTATTATTTTATTACAGCTGTGAACCCAAGATGAAATTCATTTTAAGAAAAGAAAACAAATATTCTAATAATAATTGAAGGCCCAGGAACGTTTTTGGATTTGCAATTGTCAAAATATAGGTAAAAGTCAGATACAGGAACAAACAAAGAGAGCAGCAGCCGTTGCAAAGTTCATGATTGACAATACTAGTGTTATTATTTCCGAGGAATAATGTAAATGTTTGCTACAATATGTTATACTTTCTAAATGATCCGCTATAAATATTTCAGGCTGGATTCTGTTCTTGGTTATATTAATAAAAATACTTGGAATAATAATAATAATAATAATAATAATAATAATTAATAATAATAATAATAATAATAATAATAATAATAATAATAATAATTAAATAAATAAATAAATAAATAAATAGAAAAAAAAAACAATAAATCAATAAATAAAATCGCAGAATTTAGCAAATTGATTTTATATACTATTTCTCTATTTTTCTGCCAGTTAATAAGAGCGATGCTCTCATTAACTGGCCAATATTCAGATTGGTAAAATTCTGAAAAATGCTGGAGGGGATGTTTTATTTGAAAATACCAAGTATACAGATAAATAACACCAAAAATCTTGTTTTTGAATAAAACATCCCTCCAGCAGTTTTTGGGAATTCCCAATATGATTATTGGCCATTTACTAAGAAACACAGCTGAGCCAGAGAAGCGGATAAGAAGAAAAATAGAAAATAATATAAAATTAATTCACATAATTCTGCCATTTATAAAAACAGAGTTTGTCTAAAAGAGGGTATTCTACCCCAAAAAAATAAAATAATAATAATAATAATAATAATAATAATAATAATAATAATAATAATATAATAATAATAATAATAATTAGTAGTAGCAGTAGTATCAGTAGGTCTTTCACCTCTAGCTCGAGAACGGGGTTGCTGTATATCAGGTCCACAATGATATTCAGTGGTGAATAGTATTGATTTCCTAAAAACGTTACAAGAGCTTTCGAACTTCATCCTGGGTTAATTATTCACCACTAAATATATTGTGGACCTGATATACAATAATAATAATATAATAATAATAATAATAATAATAATAATAATAATAATAATAATAATAATAATAATAATAATAAGAGACTCTGGGAAAACATATGGAGCAATCCGGTATCACACAACAAACATGCAACATGGCTCCAGGAAGTCAAGGCTGAGGAAACAGGGATAACAAAAAAAGATTCACAGAGATCACGACAGACACAGTCAGACACCAACTAAAGAAAATGCCAAACTGGAAACCCCCAGGTCCCGATGAAGTCCATGGATACTGGCTCAAAAACTTCAAGGCCCTACACCCACGAATAGCAGAACAACTCCAGCATTGTATCTCAAATCACCAAGCACCCAAATGGATGACCACAGGAAGAACATCCTTAGTACAAAAAGACAAGAGTAAGGGAAATATAGCCAGTAACTACAGGCCTATCACCTGCCTACCAATAATGTGGAAGTTACTAACAGGTATCATCAGTGAAAGGCTATACAACTACCTAGAGGAGACAAACACCATCCCCCACCAACAGAAAGGCTGCAGAAGGAAGTGTAGAGGCACAAAAGACCAGCTCCTGATAGACAAATGGTAATGAACGAACAGTAGGAGAAGGAAGAAAAACCAACCTAAGCATGGCATGGATAGACTATAAGAAAGTCTTCGACATGATACCACACACATGGCTAATAGAATGCCTGAAAATATATGGGGCAGAGGAAAACACCATCAGCTTCCTCAAAAATACAATGCACAACTGGAATATAATACTTACAAGCTCTGGAATAAGACTGGCAGAGGTTAATATCAGGAGAGGGATCTTCCAGGGCGACTCACTGTCCCCACTACTCTTCGTAGTAGCCATGATCCCCGTGACAAAAGTACTACAGAAGATGGATGCCGGGTACCAACTCAAGAAAAGAGGCAACAGAATCAACCATCTGATGTTCATGGACGACATCAAGCTGTGTGGTAAGAGCATCAAGGAAATAGATACCCTAATCCAGACTGTAAGGATTGTATCTGGGGACATCAGGATGGAGTTTGGAATAGAAAAATGCGCCTTAGTCAACATACAAAAAGGCAAAGTAACGAGAACTGAAGGAATAAAGCTACCAGATGGGAGCAACATCAAACACATAGATTAGACAGGATACAAATACCTGGGAATAATGGAAGGAGGGGATATAAAACACCAAGAGATGAAGGACACGATCAGGAAAGAATATATGCAGAGACTCAAGGCGATACTCGAGACAAAACTCAACGCCGGAAATATGATAAAAGCCATAAAAAACACATGGGCAGTGCTAGTAATCAGATACAGCGCAGGAATAGGTGGAATGGACGAAGGCAGAACTCCGCGCATAGATCAGAAAACCAGGAAACATATGACACTACACAAAGCACTACACCCAAGAGCAAATACGGACAGACTATACATAACACGAAAGGAAGGAGGGAGAGGGACTACTAAGTATAGAGGACTGCGTCAACATCGAGAACAGAGCACTGGGCAATATCTGAAGACCAGTGAAGACGAGTGGCTAAAGAGTGCATGGGAAGAAGGACTAATAAAAGTAGACGAAGACCCAGAAATATACAGAGACAGGAGAAAGACAGACAGAAACAGAGAACTGGCACAACAAACCAATGCACGGACAATACATGAGACAGACTAAAGAACTAGCCAGCGGTGGCAATTGGCAATGGCTACAGAGGGGAGAGCTAAAGAAGGAAACTGAAAGAATGATAACAGCGGCCACAAGATCAGGCCCTAAGAACCAGATACGTTCAAAGAACGATAGACGGAAATAACATCTCTCCCATATGTAGGAAGTGCAATACGAAAAATGAAACCATAAACCACATAGCAAGAGAATGGCCGGCACTTGCACAGAACCAGTACAAAAAGAGGCATGATTCAGTGGCAAAAGCCCTCACCCTGGAGCCTGTGCAAAGAAAAACATCAGCTATCTTGCAGTAATAAGTGGTACGAGCACCAACCTGAAGGAGTGATAGAAAACGATCAGGCAAAGATTCTCTGGGACTATGGTATCAGAACGGATAGGGTGATACGTGCAAACAAACCAGACGTGACGTTGATTGACAAAGTCAAGAAGAAAGTATCACTCATTGATGTCGCAATACCATGGGACACCAGAGTTGAAGAGAAAGAGAGGGAAAAAATGGATAAGTATCAAGATCTGAAAATAGAAATAAGAATGGAGTATGGGATATTCCAGTGGAAATCGTACCCATAACTCATAGGAGCACTAGGCACGATCCCAAGACCCCTGAAAAGGAATCTAGAAAAAGTAGAGGCTGAAGTAGCTCCAGGACTCATGCAATAGACTGTGATCCTAGAAACGGCACACATAGTAAGAAAAGTGATGACTCCCTAAGGAGGCAGGATGCAAACCGGAACCCCACACTATACATACCACCCAGTCGAATTGGAGGACTGTGATAGAGCAAAAAAAAAAAATAAATAATAATAATAGCAATAATAATAATAATAATAATAATAATAATAATAATAATGATAATAACAGTATATTAAAAGTGTTTAATACTAAACGTAATTGCATTGTACCATCATAATTTTCTAATCCATCTTAGAGAGCGGGGACAAACAAAGGTTGATTTATACAAATATTGTAAATTCGCCATATTCTAACAAAACTTGGATGGAAACGTATAAGAAAGGTAAGTCATCACTCTAAACGAAAAGCACAAAGCCCAACTGTTAAACTTACATAACCGACAAAAATTACAAAAACACCAAATTTATGATTCGGATAAGTATCATTATCAGAAAACACAAACCCTAATGAAACAACAAATGAGACTCACACAGATGCGGAGACCAGGAAATTCAATTTAAAAGATGATAATGTAATAAATCCACCAGTTAATGGCATCAGTAATGTGATCCTAAACTAAATATGAAAAAAATCTTTGATTCGGTGCTTCTTCATTCAGTTTATTCGGTAAATGATTGAATTTTTCTTTTCATCTCTCTAATTCAGTTTCCTATCACCTTCTCTCTCCCTGGATTTCATTGATGCATCCCGTGACTCCTAATGAGCCAAAGAAAAAGAAGATCCCAGCCAGATATTCTTATCCAAACTATCCATCGTTCAATATCGAGGAACAGAAAACGACTGACTTTGGATGCTGGATAGAAAACTGGTAAATATAATATCATTATTAGTTTCTTCTTTTACAGGAAATAAATAGAAAACAAAATTGGATTCTAATATTTTAAGTCGATGAGACGAAAAAAGAATGTGGGAAAATTTATCGTATAGTTTCAGAAACTCTAGGATGATAAGAAATTTGTCCTTAATCTTATAGACCTTATCCAGGTCTATATACCAGGGAACGGCCACAAAACATTTCTGGCGGCAGAATGTGTTTTACATCGTTATTTATTATTTTCACAAACACTTTATTTGGGAAAGTTTTGATTGTTTGTATGGTGTTTTTACGTTGCATGGAACAAGTGGTTATTCAGCAGCGGGACCAACGGCTAAACGTGACTTCCGAACCACGTCCGAGAGTGAACTTCTATCACCAGAAATACACATCTCTCACACCTCAATGGAATCCCGAGAATCGAACTCGCGGCCACCGAGGTGACACGCCAACACCATACCGACCACGCCACCGAGGCGCTATTTGGGAAAGTAATGGATTGTGAAATGAATGAATTTTTTCTTCCAAGAACCTCATTCTTTAAGGCAATTGTCACGGGGGTGTGCATCACAACCTTTCTTTGTCTCCAACTTCTTGCTCTTCGTAATGCGCCAGATGGCGTCATCCTTCGTCAAGAATTTAGGAGATGACTTTGATAGAACTGCTGCCTGCTTTGAGTGACTTATTCGTTGCGGTGTTTAGCGTTTTCTTGGTGGTCACCTATTCGAGTGATGACCTGGTTCAGCGTCTTTGGAATTCGCCGACCGCTTGACCAGTGGTAGAGAGAGCATTGCACTACTTATGCATTTAACTGAAATCTTTTCCATGGTTTTATAAATTCATAAATTAGTCAAACGATTCTTGAACAACTTTAATATAGTTTTTTTTTTTTTGCATCTCCTTAATTGATATTTATTTCTTAACTTATTTTCAATAAAGAGTCAACATTTCTTCATTTCTAGTCGATTGTCTTAACACACCAAACTAGAATCAAAAGGGTCCAGTAAATAAAAAAAGTAAACATCTCAGAAAATGTTCCGACCGAAAGTTATCTGCGCTTAAGCATAGGAAGATCTGAATAATTCAAACTCTCCACTCAACGACTCAACAAAATATTTCTTTCAATTCATTTCTATCTAAATATCATTATGAAAAAAAAAAAATTATGCATTTACCAAATTCAATTCGCGAGACGCCACAAAAAGGAATGATTTCAGGACCGCAGACGAAATCTTTTTCTGCATCTTTGTCGGAATCCTGTTTCATTCCTTTGTAATACAACCGAAGGAAGCCGATTTCTTGGTCTTTCTCTTCAGGTCTCATGGTAGAAATAGGAAGGAAATGTGACAGAGTTATTGGTATGAGGATACTATATGCCCGTTTGCCACTGGTTCCTACAAAAGTAATCTTGGACAAATTCTTACCACACGGAGGAAATATTCTCTCTTGAAAAAAACCAAGAATATAAGAATATATATATATATATATATAGATTATATATATATATATATATATATATATATATATATATATATATATATATATATATATATGTGTGTGTGTGTGTGTGTGTGTGTGTGTGAATGATTTTAATAGTCAGTATAAAATTTAGGAATCACTGGTTTGAAGTTTTACTTCCACAGTTCTTTCTTATACACGAATTAATAATTCACCGAGATATATAAAAAGTCTGTTGTCTTTCCGCCTTAGGTCTGTCCTAACGCTGGTTCTTGCTTTGTTTGCTAGACCCTTCAAGATTTCTATATTTCCATGATATTAAATAGTTTTGTCAAGTTCAAACATTCTGAAATTATTTGAACAAGTGCTACTCTTGTGCATTGAACTATAATAAGCAGATATAACTATATATATGAGGAGTCAATAACAATATTTGAGAGAAAACAAAAAACTATCAGTGATATCACATTCGTCAGTCCACCGGCATAACAAAATCCCAAAAAAAAAAAAAAAAAAAAAAAAAAAAAAAAAAAAAAAAAAAAAAAAAAAAAAAAAAAAAAAAAAAAAAAAAAAAAAAACCAAAAGGGTATCTTTCCTCTTTTACTCAGCACGTTTGATATTTACAAATATTCAAGATAGGTTCCGGAAATGTGAGCTGAATATTTAACAAGATAAGTTCCATCAAGTTACCAAGGCCAGTGCAGACACAGTGTGAATCGAGGAAAGATGGTCGATTTATTTATTTTTTTTTTTTTTTACCATTCTTGCAAAATACTACGACTGGTTTTTTATCCAAGGTCAATATTAACTTTGTATTTTTGTCACTTTAGAGCTTTTCTTAAACCGCTTTCATCTAATCACTGTAACTGATTACTTAATTCTGACCTGCTCTACTGAAAGGCAGTTTCTCTGTCTGTCTTCCGTTTTGTCTGTGTCTGTCTGTCCATCTTTGAGGAGGGACGAGTGCTCACGACTTTCCCACTGCCAAGCAAGATTCATTAGGATTCAAGTATTAGATGGTGTTGTTCAGGTACCGTGAACTTTTGTCAGTCCTATTAATCATGTGGCGTAAAACTCAGGAACGTCCTCAGCCTTTCCCTTTCCTATCTAACCCCTTAACCTCTAACCCCCAACCGGAAACCCCGGTACCAGCCCCTTGTTCGTCTGATTGGTAAAAAAAACTGGGTATGATTATATTCTTCGTCTGATGGCTCCATTCTCACTGAAAATGCCTCAGAGACTAAACCTGAATAAGAGTAAATTCAAATGCTTCGCTGACCAATGTTTGCTAATACAAGTAATCTCTGTGGAAAGTCGGTCTCTGGTAAGGATGTATTATGACTTTTTGTAGCTCTTTCATAAATATATGAAAATTGTGGTCACTTATGGATGGACAGACGTTGATGAATGTATATGGGGTAAGTAATGCACCAAGTTACTAGAATGGAATGGGAGGGAATGAAAACTAATATATAAAGATGAAATGCTTGTGATTACTGACAAAGAATAGAAATCGATAAGTATGAACGAGCTTATAATTAAAAACATGTGTTAAATAAGCTATATCGCCAGGGTTATGAGCATAAATGAAAGTTTTATTTTATCAGTAAAAAAATCTTCAATATATCATTGATAAAATGTATTTTTATTAGATCATAATTCGTTGTTGTAACCTCCAACCTGAATTATTTTAAACCACAGAATAAAGTTTATCCGCTAATCCTCTGCCCCGGCTTAAATCCTACAATCCAGGAAACACAGTTTTTTTTTTTTTTTTTTTTTTTTTATTTTTTTTTTTTTTTTTTTTTTTTTTTTTTTTTTTTTTTTTACATCAAACCACATCCCAATCTTTCCATATTTGTCTCCAATCCTTCATATCCGGGACTTTCTCTTCCGACTTCATTTACACGCGTCTGGTTCTTGCTCAAACTGCATTATAATTTAATCTTCATTTTAAAGTTATTTGCGGAAAGCGTTAATAAGCTTCCATTACACAAGTCATTAAAGGGATCATTGGTCGAAAAATATTTATAAATGTACTATTTACTCGAATGTTGACGGTATAATTCACGATGGTAAGCATAATAGAGTAAAAAATTTATAGTCATATGAATAACAATGTCTGAATACCGGGCGTTATTATATGTAATTCAATACTGACAGATATTAAGCAATATTCTTCCAGAAATATTGCAATGTTGTGCGATACTCTTACAAGAGAGGAGATATAGCAGTGGCGGTTAGGATTTTGTCACAAGAATTCAAACTATTTTTACATATATATATATATATATACTATATATATATATATATATATATATATATACATATATACATAGTATACATATACATATATACATATACATATATATATATATATATATATATATATATATATTATATATATATATAAATAAATGTGTATATGTATGTTCTATCTCTGTATGTATAAATATATAGATACATACATAAATAAAGGCAAAATCACACAGACTCACACACACACTATATATATAATATATATAGATAGATAGATAGACACATACATACATAAATATATCAAGGCAAATGACACATAGAAAAGTGAAACAACAGAGTGGTTGCTAGGCCTTTCGACACGCTGTCTGTTGGTAAAGGACCGTGAGTCGAAAGGCCTAGCGTTCCAATAATCTACGTGAATCAGTTGTACATACATACACATACACACACAGCATAAACATACATATATATATATATATATATATATATATATAATATATATATATATATATATATATATATATATATATATATATATATATAATGTAAATAAATTCTTCTTTTAAAACAAAAATACGTCCCAGGTATAAAAGACCCATTAAAACACTGGTTTTAAAGCTAAGAACTCTATTTCGGTGGACTGAAATATATAACCCCCACTATACATTTCGCAAATGTAACTTTCTTTTGTCAGTCACTACTTGAATAGGGTGGAATTTAGTCCACCGAAATATAGTCCTAAGCTTTAAACCACAGTGTTGTAATGGGCCTTTTATATTTGACATATATAAATAGATATGTTTATGTGTGTGTTTTGTGCCTGTGTATGTCTATCTGAGACATTGGATAGAATAATTGTAATGTTTGTGTGGAAGAAGACAAAATGATAAGTAACTAGGGGATAGACTCACTGCTTTTCACAATGACAAGTACTCAGTAATGCAAATTTTGTGCACTGATGATTAGGGCTCCGTTAATTGTGCTGATGATAACTAAGCAACTCTACCGTGACGTCATAAAATGCATATATTAAGTAAAAGGATAAAGGTATTGAGATGAGGTGCGGTGTCTAGTGTTATGAAGAGAAAGACAACGAAGGCGGAAAAGAGGTGAAGGTGCCAGAGGTGCGTGATCAATGGAGGGCTCTCTGTTTGCTTACATGAGTCTATGATTTGAAAGTGTTATGAGGGAGAGACCGCAGAAATGCTGAATAGCAGGAAGAGTCATGGATCTGCTGGAAGAGTTTCCAGCAGATCCATGACTTTTCTTTATTTTCCTCTTTTCTATACCACGCTGGTGGAATGATTAATGTGTCTTGTATGACCACTCGTCAAACTGCAGAGAGGTTCAGTCATTCTTAGATGTTGTCAGTAGCAATTTACATAAAATCTGATTAGTGCTCGAAAGAATATGAGGAACGCAATTTCTCTGCAAGAGATTTTTATTACTTCAAGATTCTGCAGTATATTCATAAACATTCAAGTTAGCTGCAATATAGAAGAAGAAAGAACCGGAAGTCGTGCGCAGTTCAACGTTCGCAGTTCAACGCGAACGTTTATATATATATAAACGTTCGCGTGTAACTAACATTTCTTCAGTTCACAAGAGGCCTTCATACTTTAGTCTAGTTGGATCAGTTACAGAGTTGAAATATTTCCTAAAATTCACGTACACTTTTGGTTACCACAAAACAACTGAGGGCAGAGACAGTCCCCATAATCCAGCGATTACTGACACCCATAGAATAACAATGTCCCTCTGACTCGAGAAGAATAATCTACCAAAAGATGAAAGGAACGATCGGAGACGAGCCTATAACGAAGAGGGAGTGCGTATTTTTAGATCAGTGTGGAAGTGTCCCAAACGATCGAGATTCCCCACCGAGAGAGCTGTATAGTCACCAATGGTCGTCATAGCTTCCCTATGGATTAGAGTTCCAGAATTTTATATCAAGGCATAAAAGGATTTCTTCAGCTCTTGTTTCCAGTTATCTTTCTCTGCGTCCTCTCTCATTATTTCCTCGATTCCGTCTACTTGAACAAATAAAAAAACAATTAATAAATTAATGTAAGAGAGAAATGATAAAAAAGTAGACATATTTAAAAATTTCTCAAGTGATCCTAGTTACTGTATAAGAGCGGTGCATTGATCTGCTGTTCTGTGCCAGACTCGTCCGAAGGAAATCCTACCCACTTTTAGAGCACTGTAAATCTCAGAAGTCGATTCTAGTTATTTAATTACATTAATTCGTACTTGGTGTGTTCCTGTTTAGTCCTTGTAACCGTTTGAACGTAGTAGACTGTGCCATGGGTTCTATAGTAGCCCCTGTAATATCTTTACATTTTAAAACTATGGAACTTCAATTACTCTAAGACAAGAAGAGGAACGAAAAACTTACAACAAAAAACCATGCTTGATTTCGTATATACCTACTTAGTTCTTTAGAATTTAGGGATATACCCAAGGACAAAAAGAGTATAAAACTTTTTATAAAATCGAATTATCATAAAAGTTTCGTATGCCATGGTTTCCCAAGAACACAGCTATAAAATCCCACAAAGACGTTGCATTTCGAGAGCGAGTACATCATATGTATGGAAAATGTAAGTGGAAAGCGAGTCGCCTTTCCCTCTCACACGATGCATTTTGAAGCTTTTTGCATAAAATTCAGCAACATGACTGTCTGCCTTCATACGCAACGTGATCAATTATTGACACGCAATCTCTATTGAGAGAGGTCCCTATGAAATCACTGAAGCAGTTTCGTCTAACAAATGGCACCAATCGGCACCATAGGCTGTCCATTTCCCATTTGCGGTAATGTCTTTTCACTAAAACGTGTCCGTCTTTTCAGCCAGGAACCACAGGAAATATCCCTGACAGGTAAAAGGAGGCTTCTCTTTCACTTACCGAGACAGATCGCTGATTGGCTCAGAGCTGACTGAAAACTTGCTAA
>NC_061107.1:28474485-28481985 GCF_015104395.2 Macrobrachium nipponense | reverse complement strand
CTTTCTTTTTAATACGTAACTGGTCGGTCGCTGTGGTGAAAGTTAGTCTAGCCACAGCTCCGATAGAGTCGAGTCGTGTTAGCTCAGATGAAGCAGTCTCGATCAAGTGGTCATATGTGCAAGACCTGGTCCAGCAATCTCCGAGAAGTCATCGGCATCTTCGAACCTCAATCACTTAAGTATTCCCGTCTTAAAGTTCATTTGGGGAAATTCCAATTCAGGATAGGCACATCACCTGATATAGTGAAAGGGAGATTGTGCTAACGTCGATCTCAAACCATGTAGGCTAGGGATAGCAAATCCATCATTCACAGTTACAGTAAGTTGGTATCCTTTATGTACTCATTAATATACACCACTCAATGTCATGTCTTCAACGTCGATTAAAATGACTAAAGAAATTTGGGTGCCGTTGTGTAGAACTTAGACTACGAATTGGTTATTTACATTTCAATTCACCTTAGGCTATACGATCCCTTATGATTTGAAATGCTCCACTTATTACTAAGCGGGTAGTGAAAAATATACTTTATTTGGATTTGAAGATTCTTTTCATCTCGCATTAGGCAAGTCTACGAACTTTCCAAAGCTACTGATACCATTACATCCATCAACACAACAATTCCAACTGACTTATTTGAATACCTTTGTATTATTTGCTGTATTTTTATCAATATTTCCAGTGTCTGGTTGTAGCTCCAGTTAATTACTTTTTTAACATGTTATGTTCCATTTTATATAAGTTTGCTCAATAAGTTAACAGAATTCTTATCAGTACAGTTATAATATACTCCTCGTCTTCAAAGAAATGTCGATCCTGAGAATTCAGTCCATCTAGCTATTTTACAATGGACATGGGACAGGAGGTCCAAATTACTCAGATTTACATTGAAGGAAGAGAAAAACAGAGCTTTTAGAAAAGATATGTTGAGGGTACCCACGAGAAATCCTTCATTCAGAGAAAAAGAGAGCTAAAAAGTCTCTTTTATCTCAAACACGAATATCGAAATGAACAATCCATCTTTAATCCATAAACAAACAAAAGGATGTTTCTCAATAAATAAATCCTTCCAGAAATCAACCTAAATGTATAAGTTGAAAAGGCGGGCATGTCCTCGATTTCGTATCACGCGGAATCTTGAGACAAATAAATTCTGGTACATAAAAACTTAAATGAAATCCATGTTGAAAATCATCCAGAGGACCTTGCTATCTCCTATCCACATCTTTTCCAGAAACCGAATTTTTGCTCAATCTTTTTGCAAAGGCCACTTCACCTTTTAGGTCACCGTGAGTGACGAAACCCAGGGAGGGAGGGGACCAATAGCTTGATATGAAAGACGACCTAACAAGAGAGCAATCTGGAACCATAATCAAATTTGTAGAGATAGAGAAAAAGATATTTTTCTTTTGAAACAACAACAAAATCATACAAAAACTGGAGTGGATGAAATTGCACATGTAGAACTTCACACACACGTCTTCGCAATTGATCTACGAGATTATAAGGCAAAAGGGATTAGTAGGTAGTCATGCTAAAATTATTCTGAATATAGATACTTGAACACTGTCTCTTGAAATAAAACCGTTATCACTTGAAGATGAAACAGGGAAGCGAATGTCAAAATACGTTATTGCTTAGTGTAACAGACAAATACATATTTCAGAATAAAAAAAGAATGAAAAAGAAACTGGTGACTTAAAAACCTTATCTGTACTGAGAAAAAGAGATTTTATACAGATAATCCCTGTACCGAAAGGAAAAAATAGGATGAAGGTTTAGATAAATAATACACGATAACAAAATTAAGCATCGTAAGGAAAATATGATTGAGACATAATTATATGATTAGATAAAGTAGAGACTTGAAGAATGAGTCTAAGAAGAGAGGCTTTATCAACCAGATATACTAAAGGTCTGACGAAGATTACTTAGTCAGTGAAGTTTAGAATAATGGGGCTAATGTTTGCAATCCTAGTATGTATGAAAACGTAACACCCCCTTTGCAAATATCGAATATGGTTTAATGGAATCTATGTTTAACACTAGAATGAAACAAACGAGCCACTGAGACATCTGCATAATTTGTCTAATATTCTTGGCAGCATTTGTCAATCAAATCTCTATCATTTCTCAAGTGGAAGCCAGACATTGAATGCGGCTCCCGTGTACTGATTTATATTCTATGTCAATTAGCGACGCCAGATCAGGCCGCAATCATCGGGATTTGCTCATATCTAAACCGCCATTTCACATTCCACCCCATAAAAATCCATATCAGAATGAACCGTGTTGTGCAAAATTCCGGAATCTTCCAGAGCTGTCAACTTCTAAAAAAGTTGAATGGGTTGTAATTCTTTTCAGTTTCCGGAGGAGAGCATGTCCGGTATTTTTTTTTCTTCTTCTTCTTCTTCTTTGAACATAGTTGTTTTGAGAGCATGTTATTTTCATTTGACTACGTGTTTATCAATTCATTCCTCCGGTTACTATCTATTAAAATATTATTAATGTCAACTGGATATCAGTAAATTCAAAAGGTTATCAGAATTATACCTGAAATTAATTTTGAATCTACTACAGTAAAAGCATTCTCTCTTTTTTGCTAAACACCTCTAATCAAGTAAAAGCAATCCTTCATTCAAAGACTGTTTCGAAAGACTAAGAAAAAACCTCAAGTTACATTTTCTTTATGCATACTTGTGTCGCAAAAGAAAATGCATTCATTTGAACAGTTAGTAAATGAAAGATTGTTTTTACTTAATAAGAACTGTTTAGCTAAAAGAGATAATTACTTTTTTGTAGTAGACTCAAAATTAATATCAGGCATATTCCGACAACCCTTTGAATCTAGTGACATCAGAATGATATTAGTAATTATGTCTGCTATAACTAACAGTAACCGGAAGAATGAGGCAAGGATAAACACGCAGTTAAATCAAAATATCATTCTCTACAAACAACCTCATTTAAACAAAGAAATGCCCGACACGATTTCCTCCGAACTGAAAAGAATTAGGACCCAAGCAACTTCTTATCAAATTTTACAGCCTTGGAAATTCCCGGAATTTTGAACTACACGATACGACCGCCAATACAAAATATTTTCGAGAGAAAGAGAGAAAGAGAGAGCCTCAAGGATAGCTACTCCATTTTCTTCTTTTATTTCTCCTTTTTCTCCCGCCCGCCTCAGCCGCTGGAAGGCTGAGCAAACACACTCATCCTCGTTTGCGTGGAAAGGAGGACGAGAAGTTTCCACACGAAATGGAGACCATCAAATCTTTGTGTTCGATAGCATTCGTGGGACACACACACACGCCCCCCTCCCCTATCCATATCTTTTCGTTTAGTACTATGCAAACTGGAAAACAGTAGCCTTGAATACTGAAGAAGATCAAAACACAAAATCATTCAATGGATAATCGAGGTATTTCGCTCTCGGAGAAAACAAATGAGTTGTCTATCATTGTAGCAGTTATGAGAATTTAGCAGCTAACTCTGACGTCAACTTTCGATCTTATATTCCATAAAAGTTAATCACTGTTAAACGGAAATGCAGATAAAACATCCGGTCGATTTTGTTAAGCAGGAGTAGCCGTGACCAATATTTCGGCGCCCCCATTCTGGATTCCATCTTTTCTCAGGCGGAAGAGACGACGTTGTAGGCACAGTGGGAATTGCGGCGACAATAATCGTGCAGGATATTAAAGGGATTGCGCCGATGTATCCCAACTGCGCCGTGTCTGGACAAACACATGAGAATAGCGCTGCTGGCAAATGAACACAAACAGTCGTTATTGTAGTGAATATTATGATGGAATGTTCCTCTAAATAAGTAAGCTTTCATTTACGAGGAATCTAGCATGTGACAATGTCTTTGGGCAATAAAAAGGGAGTTAAGGCAAATTGGCGATACGAATATTAGTTATCTTTTCAACGAAAAATGTAAACAATTTGCCCAATATTTTATGTAGAAACAAGGCCCAACTCTTGAAAAGTAGAATTGAGCGTAATGCTACATCCGCTGTCTTCAGTATGTATAATTTTTCTCTTTTTTCCATTGTTTTTTCACAATCACTGTGTTCAGGCAGTAAATTTCCAATATTTTTCACACTATTTTGAATTAAGAGATAAACTTTAGTTGATGGGAAATCTTTTATTAGAAAAACGGAGATTGTAATACAGCTAACTTCGATACTCGCAAAGTCTTTTTGTTCGTATTTAAAAGAAGGTTTGAGAAGTCTGTAAAGATTCCTCCCTGGTACTGCAGAAGTACTAGGGGATATCTGCTCATGCAAAATGTTATACTGAATTTGAACATTTCTTCCAAACGACCCTTTTCCTGTTCTCACGAAATATGACTCTCTATGTAATTGAAATCTTCAGAACACCTTTGTGTATTCAAGGAAATATACCACAAGGAAAAAATTTAATAGAGTAAAATTTCTGATTGGGTTCGCCTTTACTTTTCGAGATATCTTCAATGTCATAAGATTTAATCTAAATGATGCTTCCGTCTGTATATATAAAATTCCTTCCCAAAGGATAAACAAGAAAATCACCAGCCCTTCGAATCAAACGACGTCAGTGTTCTGTAGGAACTTGTCCATTATCAATTGAATTATTCTGAGATCTGGGAGAGATTTCGATGTCCCTACAACTGGGAGAACCAAAGTTTACAAGAGCTGCCTGGCTCCGTGGCACTCATAACGTTAGCTCTATTATTCGCAATATCAATGGAAAACGTGCCACTAAGTTGCAAGCAAAACTCTAACCTACGGGATCGCATAGGTTCATGAAAGTATGGATCGATTACTTAAAATTAGCAATACACAAATAGCACTATGTCGTGGAGCACTGTAAGCGAGCGTGAGCATCGCAGGCATTCTGGGATATGGCACCCAAAACATTGGTACTGGAAGAGTGAGATGAGTGTCACTGTTGATCTACAGTGGCAGGTACACAATGGGGCAGCCTACACGAATCTGCAAAAGTATTCAACGATGAATACTCGTATTGGTAAAAGAAAATTTACGCAGCGATTGCAAGATTGCGTTGCATATCAATATATATTACTCTAAATGTGATGAGCATAATTCCATTTAAAATAAATCACTCAATGGGTCTCATAGGGAGACGGGAATTCTAGGAATGGGAATTTACAAGAGAAAACACAGCTGAAAATAGGAATGAGTGCTAGGAACAGGGGTGAAGGGCCGACTGAACAAATATTTGCTTTCACTTACCTTTAATCCAAGGCGTGACGGGCGTGGAGTTGTACAAGGGCGTCGGCCAAAGGATGTGTGTCGCTTGCAGGGCTTCACCAGCGGGTGGAAACACGTTTCCATTAATCAGGAACGAAGCAGGTGGGCGGCTGTCAGGAGGACTAACAGGCACAGTTCGTGGTTACTTGTAGATACTATCCATTGTCAGCTTCAAGACAGTAGTTGAGGAGAGCAGCGGGCTGAGTATTCAATTACGAGACCACTTCAGGGTAGGCATACTGCAGCAGGGAGATAAGCCTCCTGTTACTGGCGAGGTTGAAATGCTGCGTGTTGCAGGTTAAGGCTCTTGTTTTTTTTTTTATTAAGCTGGCCTTATGCCAGCACGGACTAGTGCAATTTGATAGGCCTGGTCAAGCCATGTATATATACACAAGTTGGATACCTGGAATCACCTGTCCAAACTGGATACTGTTTTTCTCAAAACACGACTGAGCTCCTTGAGGGAGCGATTTGTCTCTGGTCTTTCATCTCCAATGCTAATCAACCACAGGAGCCTGAGAGAAACATTGAACGCCAGCAGACAGGTGTGAACAGGTGAGAACAATGGGCAAACAAGTGGGATGAGAAAGGCGAGGGTCATCCAGTGACAATGGTGAGGGACTAGGTCAGGTAAAAAAAAAAGGGGGCGAGGTCAGGTAGAAGGTTGGAGTTAAGCCTGGGAGACCTCTCGTGAGATGTGAGAATTTTCGCGACTTGGCAGGAAGTTCTCGATTTAATGGCTTTTGCTAAATTAGTTCAGGGACCATACTACAATGGGAAAAGGGGCGCAGGTCCCTGAAATACGTGTAGGTGACCTGTCTCGGATTTGACTCACTCAGTAGCTAACCCTGATGGGGGAGATGTCAACTCATAAATCATCATAAAACTATCAAAGGGAGAAGGCCTTTAGGATGTTTTCCATCTTTGATTGGTGCAGGAATACAAAAGAAGAAATCTGCTAAGTCAAAATACTCTCAAGAGGTCCTTATTCCAATCACAACGCGGATGGGAAATTCTTGACTAGGTCCGAACTTGACAGGTTGTTGAATTTTACGTTATTAGTTTGAAATCTATCCACCCAATATTTTGCACTTGGCTGAAAAGAAAAGAAAAGATAAGAGGATCCAAAGTTGATACTAATAATATACTATATATATATATATATATATATATATATATATATATATATATATATATGTGTGTGTGTGTGTGTGTGTGTGTGTGTGTAAATGAATTCTTTTGTTTTGTAAAACAGGATACGTATCAAGTATAAAAGGCACATCAAAACACTCTGGTTTAAAGCTAAGGACTATATTTCATTGGACTGCCTTCCACCTTTATCAAGCAGTGAATGACAGAAGTAGTTACATTGGCGAAATATATAGTGGGAAATATGGTCTTAGGTGATGCCTGGGGTCACCGCTAAGCCGTCGTTGGTTCTACTTTAAGTTTTTGCTTGAGACCAAGGAATGAATTTTTGTAGAAGTCCATCAAAATCACCTAAGTTTGCTCACACTGCACTGAGTAGACTTCCTATACTGCAACCGAATTTTTATGGTAAAAGTTATCACCAAAGGAAAAATATGTTATTAGTGACGCAGAGCTCTACAAGTTGCATTATTTTACTCAGTTTCTATGGGATTATAGAACGGAATAGGAAAAGCGAGTGGGGGCGATTTTTATGTCCTTCTACAAAAATTAAATTGTCCTGAGCATAAAATCTAAAGTAAAATGGGAAAATGGTAACCAAACCCCTTTTTAGATGTCTTAATCATCAGAACTAATAACAACTACAGATTCACGTTCATATATACATTTTTACAGCTATCATGACATTTCAGTTAAAGGTCGGCAATAGCAAGTAACTTATTTTTCTTAGAGCCCTGAGAATTTGCTCCCAGGATTTTCTTAACAAAGAACTTGAAACAAACAGAAATCAACTCATCTTGTTAAAATACCCCAAGCACATAATAGAAAAAGCCATACATAAAGCAAAGAGCATTTGTTACAAACCCGCAGAAAACAAACAAAAGAAAAAATATACAAACAAATCATAATCCCTCACGTGGATAATTTATGAGAGATCACACAAATCTTAGGCCAACCCAACCCTTTCATCTTCACTTATCCGAATACACTAGGTAAATCCTTAGTTAACGTTCAGCAGAGAGCAGTTTCTAAAGACATAGGTGTTTATAAAATCCCATATAGGGATTATGATAAGTCATATTTTGGATT
>NC_061107.1:28449485-28469485 GCF_015104395.2 Macrobrachium nipponense | reverse complement strand
TATTATTATTATTATTATTTATTATTTATTATTATTGTTATTTTATATAATATTATTTATTATTATTTATTGATTTATTATTATTATCATTATTTATTATTTATTATTTATTATTATTATCATTATTTATTATTTATTATTTTATTATTTATTATTATTTTTTTTTTCTTTTTTTTTTACTTTTTTTTGCTCTATCACAGTCCTCTAATTCGACTGGGTGTATTTATAGTGTGGGGTTCCGGGTTGCATCCTGCCTCCTTAGGAGTCCATCACTTTTCTTACTTTGTGCGCCGTTTCTAGGATCTCATTCTTCTGCATGAGTTCTGGAGCTACTTCAGCCTCTACTTTTTCCATATTCCTTTTCAGGGATCTTGGGATCGTACCTAGTGTTCCTATGAATATGGGTACAATTTCCACTGGCATATCCCATATCCTTCTTATTTCTATTTTCAGGGTCTTGATACTTATCCATTTTTTTTCCCATTTCTTTCTCCCCTTCAACTCTGGTGTCCCATGGTATTGTGACATCAATGAGTGATACTTTCTTCTTGATTTTGTCAATCAACGTCACGTCTGGTCTATTTGCACGTATCACACTATCTGTTTCTGATACCATAGTCCCAGAGTATCTTTGCCTGATCGTTTTCTATCACTCCTTCAGGTTGGTGTTCGTACCACTTATTACTGCAAAGTAGCTGATGTTTCTTGCACAGGCTCCAGTGAAAGGCTTTGGCTAACTGAATCATGCCTCTTTTTGTACTGGTTCTGTGCAACTGCCGGGCATTCGCTTGCTGTGGTTTATGGTTTCATTTTTCGTATTGCACTTCCTACATATGGGAGAGATGTTATTGTTTTCCATCTATCGTTCTTTGAACATATCTGGTTCTTAGGGCCTGATCTTGTGCCGCTGTTATCATTCCTTCAGTTTCCTTCTTGAGCTCTACCCTCAGTAGCCATTGCCACGTCTCATCGCTGGATAGTTCTTTAGTCTGTCTCATGTATTGTCCGTGCATTGGTTTGTTATGCCATTCCTCTGTTCTGCTTGTCTTTCTCCTGTTTTCTGTATATTTCTGGGTCTTCGTCTACTTATATCATTCCTTCTTCCTTGCACTCTTGAGCCACTCGTCTTCACTGGTCTTCATATATTGCCCCAGTGCTCTGTTCTCGATGCTGACGCAGTCCTCTATGCTTAGTAGTCCCCTCCCTCCTTCCTTTCGTTTTATGTATATAGTCTGTCCGTATTTTTGTTCTTGGGTGTAGTGCTTTGTGTAATGTCATATGTTTCCTCGTTTTCTGGTCTATGCTGCGAAGTTCGGCCTTCGTCCATTCCACTATTCCTGTGCTGTATCTGATTACTGGCACTGCCCATGTGTTTATGGCTTTTATCATATTTCCGGCGTTGTGTTTTGACTTGAGTATCGCCTTGAGTCTCTGCATATATTCTTTCCTGATCGTGTCTTATCTCTTGATTTTTTTTATATCCCCTCCTTCCATAATTCCCAGGTATTTGTATCCCGTCTCATCCATGTGTTTGATGTTGTTCCCATCTGGTAGCTTTATCCCTTCAGTCCTTGTTACTTTGCCCTTTTGTATGTTGACTGAGGCACATTTTTCTATTCCAAACTTCATCCTGATGTCCCCAGATACAACCTTACAGTCTGGATTAGGGTATCTATTTCCTTGATGCTCTCAACATACAGCTTGATGTCGTCCATGAACATCAGATGGTTAATTCTGTTGCCCTCTTCTGCAGTACTTTTGTCATGGGAATCATGGCTACTACGAAGAGTAGTGGGGACAGTGAGTCGCCCTGGAAGATCCCTCTCCTGATATTAACCTCTGCTAGTCTTATTCCAGAGCTTGTAAGTATCGTTTTTCCAGTTGCACATTGTATTTTTGAGGAAGCTAATGGTGTTTTCCTCTGTCCCATATATTTTCAGGCATTCTATTAGTCATGTGTGTGGTAACATGTCGAAGGCTTTCTTATAGTCTATCCACGCCATGCTTAGGTTGGTTTTCCTTCTCTTACTGTTCTTCATTATCATTTTGTCTATCAGGAGCTGGTCTTTTGTGCCCCTACACTTCCTTCTGCAGGCCTTTTCTGTTGCTGGAGTATGGTGTTTGTATCCTTTACATAGTTGTATAGCCTTTCGCTGATGGTACCTGTTAGTAACTTCCACATTATTGGTAGGCAGGTGATAGGCCTGTAGTTACTGGCTATGTTTCTCCTTATTCTTGTCTTTTTGGACAAAGGATGTTCTTCCTGTGGTCATCCATTTGGGCGCATGGTGATTTGTGATACAATGCTGGAGTTGTTCTGCTATTCTTGGGTGTAAGGCCTTGAAGGTTTTGAGCCAGTATCCATGGACTTCATCGGGACCTGGGGCTTTCCAGTTGGGCATTTTCTTTAGTTGGTGTCTGACTGTGTCTGTCGTGATGTCAGTGAATCTTTGCTTTATTCTCCCTGTTTCTTCAGCCTTGACTTCCTGGAGCCATGTTGCATGTTTGTTGTGTGATACCAGATTGCTCCAGATGTTTTCCCAGAGTCTCTTACTTGGTTCAGCTTCAGGAATTTCTTGGAGGTGTCTTCCCCTCTTAGTTGGCTGTATAGTCTTTTCTGGTTGGTTCCGAATAGTTTGTTTAGTTGGTATCCCTTATTCCTCTTCATGTACCGTTGGATCTTATTATGCTTTGGCCTTAAGCCTCTGTTTTATATCTTCTATTGTGTTGTTTAGTCCCCTCTCCTGTACTTTGTATTTCTCGTTCAGTTCCTCCCTTGTTTTCTTGCTTCTTAGCCGTTTTTTCTGCCATCTCTTTCAGTTTACTCATGTCAGATCTCATCAACAGTTTGCTTTTCCAGGCGCCTTTTCCAATCGGAGGTTGCTGTTTTGGTTTCTGTTGGGTTGGTTGTGCTGGTGGTGTTGTGTTTGTATCCCCATCAGTTTCTGCTACTAATCTTGCTCCTGCATATGTCAAGTTATTTGTTTCTGTGATATTGGTGGTGTGTATTAGACTCATTATTTCATTGACCTCTCTTGTTTTCTCCCTTAATTTCTTGGTGTTGTAGACTTTCATGGAGGGGATCTTTGTTCTCTCTGTATCTGGCTTCATCCATTGTCTGATCTATTATTATATTATTACTATTATTATTATTATTAATTATTTTATTTTATTTATTTTTATTATTATTATTATTATTATTATTATTATTATTATCATCATTATTGGGCACAATTTTCAGTGTCGAAAATGATAACAATGATTGCAGGTCCACAATAATATCGCATGTGAAGTATATAAAGTGTTTCATGATAAGAGCTTTCGAACCCTGCACCAGGTTCATCCTCAGACAAGTGAACATTATGAATTTAAAAATCTTTCGAAGTAAACTTCTGATAGGACATTAGTCCACTATGACGAACGCAAATGAAGGAAGCGCTCAACAGCCCAACTAGGTGATTCCGTTGTTGTTCGAATTTCCTGCTGGTTATTCTGCTGGAACGTCTTGTGGGCTGTTGATGATGCTGCACGGTGTTCCCTTGGCGATGCGGCTGCAATAATGCTGGACATCACGTCCCCCGTGTTGTAATCTGTCTGAGGGAGGAGAGCAGAGAGGGGGCAGCATCAGGCGGAGAAAAACAGAGATTGTCTTAAGATTAAAATTTTTAACAAAGTTTTTAAGAATTCAAAAATTGACTAATGGGTTCTTCCCCAACGAACGACTTGTTACCGTAAAAAGCTTGTCCTAAGTTTATGGCGGCACCCTTCCACTAGTCTTCTTGTTTGGACATTGTTATTTTTAAAAATTATGTTAGATCCATCCCAATTCGGTCTATGGTTGTTCTAAAAGCATGGGAGACTATTGCATTGTTTCTGTGCATGAAGTGCATATGCTCGTTTGTGTTTCCCTTAATCGGGTCGGTAATCCTCTTCCGCTTTCCCCAAAATATTTTTCCTTGCAGTCATGACAGGGGATTTCGTATACTCCCGGAATGACAGTATTCTTATCGTTATTGTTGTTTCTGATTAGTTTATGGCTAATGGTGTTTTGGGTTTATTTAAAAAACTATTTTGGTATCTTTCTGGCTACTGTTAACGTAATTACATAATTTGTCAAGGTTGGGATTAAATGGGAGGGGTAAGAATCTGTTGGGTTTTTCCGTGGGGTTGTTAACAGGACGATAAAATGCTTTCTTAGCTCGTGAAATGGCTTTGTCAATAAAATGATCGGGGTATCTTAGTCCTCTAAAAGTTGATCGTATGTGCTGAATTTCTCCATCGACAAACTCCGGGTCGCATATTTTAAAAGCACGTAGGGCAAAGTTCATTACTACATTGCTCTTAATGTTATTAGCATGGAATGAATAAAAAATGTATGTAACTTTCTGAGTGGTTGTTTTGCGATACACCGAGAATTGAAATTTATAATTATTGTGATCTCTAATGACTAGTACGTCCAAAAAAGGTAGCTTATAATCATTTCTCTCTCTATTGTGAATTTTATGGAGGGGAGAATACTGTTGGCTATTTGACAAAGCCATTTCAAGAGCTAAGAAAGCATTTTATCGTCCTGTTAACAACCCCACGGAAAACCCAACAGATTCTTACCCTCCATTTAATCCCAACCTTGACAAATTATGTAATTACGTTAACAGTAGCCAGAAAAGATACCAAAAATAGTTTTTAAATACCGCCCAAACCGACCATTAGCCAGAAACTAATCAGAAACAACAATAACGATAAGAATACTATCATTCCGGGAGTTTACGAAATCCCCTGTCATGACTGCAAGGAAAAATATTTTGGGGAAAGCGGAAGAGGATTACCGACCCGATTAAGGGAACACAAACGAGCATATGCACTTCATGCACAGAACAATGCAATAGTCTCCCATGCTTTTAAGAACAACCATAGACCGAATTGGGATGGATCTAACATAATTTTTAAAAATAACAATGTCCAAACAAGAAGACTAGTGGAAGGTGCCGCCATAAACTTAGGACAAGCTTTTTACGGTAACAAGTCGTTCGTTGGGGAAGACCCATTAGTCAATTTTTGCATTCTTAAAAACTTTGTTAAAAATTTTAATCTTAAGACAAGCTCTGTTTTTTCTCCGCCTGATGCTGCCCCCTCTTCTGCTCTCCTCCCTCAGACAGATTACAACACGGGGGACGTGATGTCCAGCATTATTGCAGCCGCATCGCCAAGGGAACACCGTGCAGCATCATCACAGCCCACAAGACGTTCCAGCAGAATAACCAGCAGGAATTCGAAACAACAACGGAATCACCTAGTGGGCTGTTGAGCGCTTCCTTCATTTGCGTTCGTCATAGTGGACTAATTGTCCTATTCAGAAGTTTACTTCGAAAGATTTTTAAATTCATAATGTTCACTTTGCTGAGGATGAACCTGGTGCAGGGTTCGAAAGCTCTTATCATTAAACACTTTATATAACTTCACATGCGATATTATTGTGGACCTGCAATCATTATCATTATTATTATTATTTAGCGTGTGTGGGTCTTGACATCTGTTTACATTCTCATGAATGAGCCATTTTGTGGACTAAAGGGCCTGCACATTATAAGGAAGTTTTATCTCTCTCTCTCTCTCTCTCTCTCTCTCTCTCTCTCTCTCTCTCTCTCTCTCTCTCTCTCTCTCTCTCTTTCTCTCTTGTGGAAAACTGGGGCTAACTCTGTAAACATAAGAACTCTGTCCTGAACAGCTTCGTAAGCTGTTTGAACCAATGAACAGCAATGTTTTTAGTCATTGAAAGGATATCGTGTGTGAAATTATGTTCTTATATAGTTGTTTCTGTTGATCTTAATCCTGGCGTTCTTTATCTACTACCGTTCTGTAGTGTGGATGTTTTTCTAACACAAGGCATTTTGGAAACAAAGTGTTTGTCTGCTGGAACGAGATTTACCCCTTCTAAATCGCGGTTTTCATCTGTGAGACAACACTGTTTAAGTCCGGGCTCCATCCTTTCGGCTGGTCAAGATTTCACTGGAACGCTCTCTTGTCAAAACAGATTTTACGTAGAAGTCCATAAATCTGCGTTCAATTGGTGTTGCTCACATTTAAGATTTCTGTAGCTGCATTATTCAGAGGCTTATCTTTTCTTGTTAGTCGTCATTATCGTTTTAGTTTTTTATCAGTTACTGAGATATTTTGATATGTAGTTTCTTGTTTACTATTTTTTCATGTTTTAAATATTATCTAGTTTAGGTTTACTTAATTCTCCCTATGTAAGCTGGCATCAAAAATATCCTAACTAAATTTTTTTTGAGTTCTTTGTTCTGATAATCTATTGATGAGGATTGTAGAACTTTTCCTGGCGCATTTACCTCAATATCCTTTTCTTTATACTTCCGATACACTTTAAGTCCAAGTTCAGCTCCTTTAGGAAGGGGGAGGGGGGGTTGAGAAGCGGCGGGAATGGGATGACACGTAAAAATAGCCAAACCCTATAGATATTAGTTCTAATCCATAGTTTTTGAGGCAAGAGAGATGAATAAAGACACTCCCTATGCCCATCCAATCCAAGTTCAACCCTAGGAAGGGGAGTGAGAAGAGGTGACAAATAAAATGTCAAGAACGATAGATATTAGTGGCTAATGCATAGTTTTCTAGGTCACTGGATGAATAGACACACTTCGAGTGCCCTTTAAGTCCAAGTGCAGCCCCAACAGGAATGAGGGTGAGAAATGGTGAAATGAAAATGGCAAAAATGCTGGGCAATATAACTGAAGCAACTATCTTAACAGGAATGTGAGAGAGAGAAAGAGAGATCACTGGTTGTTATTCAGAGTTTTCCCAGGCAGCACCGGGTTGATCAGCTAGTGCATATATATATATATATATATATATATATATATATATATATATATATATATATATATATCATATATATATATATATATATATATATATATATATATCATATATATATATATATATATATATATATATATATATATATATATATATATGCGTGAGTGTTATGATTTGTGATTGTGTATTAAAGAACAAAAATGGTATAAAAACATTGAGCATAAACGAGAAAAAATATGTCATGTATGGATCCAGAGAACTTTTACGAGGTTTGTCATAGTAAAACAAAGCAAAGAATGACACATGTTTTGAGAAATAGGTCGAATGCCAAGAGAAATATGGGTATTTCATAATCTATGAATTTCGGACCTGGGAGCGTATGAATAGTCGTTATTGATATATCGAAAGAGTCAGTGGTTATCGCTCTTTTCAATAGTGTCATTGGTTATTGTACTAATAACAGAGTCGGTGGTTATCATTCGACTGAAAAATAAAATTACCATACATCATGCGAGGATGAAAGTTGGAGGAACCAACGAAAAAAAAAATCAGAGGTTACACAAAATCAAAAGAAGTCTAATTTATCACCTTTTCAAAAGGCAGGTGCCATAACAGTGTTCATTGACGATTTCAATAGAAAATGGGTAAACGAATAAAAAAAATGAGTGTTTCAACAAAAGTATTAATTCCTCCGGAAAGACGGTATTCTAAAGCATAAAAACAATCATGAAAAGAGAGAGATATCAATGATTAATTTGAAAAGACATCCAATTTTACATCCAAATGAGAGTAAATCCGTTACGGAGGAGTTAGGGAGGAAGAAAAGTCAAGAATGAACAAAATACAAGTCTGAAGATGGTCCATTGAAGTTAAGAAACTACAGTGCGAGGGTCGAGTCAAACTCTCCGGTGAAATTATTTTTGAGAAGAGAGATTAAGCGAGGAAGGAAAAGAAAGGGATGAACAGCAAAACCTTTATTATTAATAGAAAAGGGAACTATGCGGGATGAAAGCTTTTTGGTCTTGTGTTGGAATTCCGAAGAAACTCATTAGATCAAGTGTTTAACTATCATGATTCGGAGCAAGAGAGATCAATCTCAAGGTATCCGATAATACTATTATATATATATATATATATATATATATATATATATATATATATAATATATATATATATATATATATATATATGTATGTATGAATGCCTATATATTAATAATATATATATACACTATTATACGTATATATACATCATATATATATACGTATATTCTATATAATATTGTATGTGTTAATATATATATAGTATATATAATATAATTATAATATATATATATATTATATATTTTATATATATATAATATTATATATATATATATATAATATGTATATATATATATATATAATAATTAATATATAATATATATTATATATATATATAGATATATATAATATATATATATATATAGATTATCTATTAGTTTATAATAAATATATACTTAAATATAATTATTATAATATATATATATAAATCGTGTCATATATATATATTATATATATATATATATATATCATGTCATATATATACATATATATATATATAAATATATATATATATATATATATATATATATATATATATATATATTAAAGGGGCTTCACTGTACGTCCTGATTTCTTAGTTCCTAGGTTCGCGCCCGAGAGCCGACGAAATTATTATCAACTAAAAATTTCCCTCAGGTTAACATAAAATATATTAATTCCGAGGTAGAGCGAAATAGATATTAAAAGACATTTGTATTTTAATGCGTATATATGTATCAAGGTGTGTGATCAGACTCATACATTATATATACTTTTGTATATATATAATATATATATATATATATATATAGATATATATATATATATATAAATATATAATATAGTATATTACATATATATATACAGATTGATATATATATATATATATTATATATTCTATATATATATATGTATACGATACATATATATATTCATTATATAATAGGATATATATATATATATATATATATATATATACAAGTCATATATACATCAATAATAATATATATATGATAAATGGCAAGCTCAGGATAGAGGCCAAAGTTAAAGGGATCCTTAGCAAATAAGTCTTAAATGTTTTGTTTGTATGATGTTTTTTACGTTGTATGGAACCAGTGATTATTCAGCAACGGGACCAACGGCTTTACGTGACTTCTGAACCACGTCGAGAGTGAACTTCTATCACCAGAAATACACATCTCTCACACCTCAACGGAATGCCCGAGAATCGAACATGCGACCACCCAGGTGGTACGCCAACACCATACCGACCACGCCACTGAAGCGCTTAAGTGTTTTATGTAAATGATGCAGAGCCTTTAAGTGATAGAATAAAAAGCTGCTATAACTGAACTAGTAAGAGATATAGCGTTTATGGTGGTAAAGGAGAAAAGTGAAAGTCAATACGAGAAGAATAAGGTTTTAGAGGGTAAAAAGAAAACCTATAGAATATAATAATTAATATTAACATGGCTGGTACGAAAACAGAGGTATAGGTTTGCACAAGGTTAATGAAAAAAAATGGCATTTCCAAGTAAAAACTAACTTTGGCATGCAAGAACAAATTATAGAGTCAACTTTTTTTTTATGAAGGTGAAACATATCATTAAACACCTGTGCAGGTTTTAATTAAAAGTGCCTTCTTTCGCGTCCATTCCGAGTAGAAGGATAAATTGCCTATCTACCTTATTACCATGTACTACCAGAGGTGGCCAAACAGTCGATCGCGATCTACCAGTCGATCACGGCCACTTCTTTGGTCGATCCTATATACAAACAAAAACACAGGCATATATATATATTATATATATATATATATATATATATATATATATATATATATATATATATAAGTAAGGCAATTGTACTCATATTTTATCGTACGTTGGCGCTATTTGAATTTTTTTCCACGTAATATTGTGATTATGTAGTACGGTAGATCGTAAAGAGTTTCAGTCTTTAGAGTAGATCTCGGAGTCCAAAAGTCTGGCCACCCTTAATGTCTACGATGCATAAGCTAAAGTCCGTTTGTAAAAAAGGAATTTTGTACCCAAATATACACGTCATTATCACGGACACTTGTCCTTGCAAGATTTATTGTTAGAAAAACTTCTGTTTCCTTCACGATTTTGCCCTTCGGTAAAAAGTCATGTTCAGATGACTATTGGTAAAAAGCTAGTTCAGGTTCGCTGTCTCTTTTTGCTGCAGGAGGCAATGCAGGACAATACTGAGATTCTGCTATCATGGCAGGCATTCATTGACCTTGTCGTTCATTTATATATTTCTCTTTTGTTACCTTCTGTTTACGAATAATTCGAATGACAGACGTTCACATATTCATAAAAACAAATTGCGATAATAATTCATTAATTGGAATGACTTATGTGTCAATCGTTTCAGCAATTCGGAAAATTGGTTTAGCTTATAAATCAATGAGGAGAGAGAGAGAGAGAGAGAGAGAGAGAGAGAGATTGTTGTTCCATCTGTTATACCCCTTCCCAGGGATATTTTCTCATCGTGAGATGAAGTTGGTATCTGGTTACTCAACCCAAGAAGTCCTCTCTCTCTCTCTCTCTCTCTCTCTCTCTCTCTCTCTCTCTCTCTCTCTCTCTCTCTATGAAATCCTAGATTTACAAAACCTAGAACTTATTAAGTTTAACAGAGAATAGAGAAAACTGATATAGAAAATGGTCTCATCAAGCACTCCCCAAAATAAAATAAGAAATTACATATCAAACATAACATGAATGGATTCAAATATCTGTCCCCTAACACCGAGCCTCTATCCGACCTCCATTTCTTCTAAGTCCGTTTGACGTAATTCTCAGTCATTTTTGTCTAATGTTATATTTACATGGCCACTTTCACATTCGCCATTTCTAAATGCTCGTTACACAGCAATATATCTTCCCCAAAAAACCATGGGTCCACTGAAACATTCTGTTGAGGAGCAAATACCTCACATTTATAATAATAAAAATTAAAAAATTGTAATAAATTCATAACTCAAAACTTTGAATGAAACAGACCATAAATATATTCATCCAAGAATAAATAAAAACAATTAGATGTCAAGGACTTTTATATTTCTCAAGAAAAAAAAGTGACTATTAAAGTATTCCTCTCAAATCTTCAGATTGAGATTTAAAGTCCAATAGACAGAGAGAGAGAGAGAGAGAGAGAGAGAGAGAGTAGGGGGGGAGGGGGTGAGAGAAGAAGAACGAGAGAGAGAGAGGAGAGAGAGAGATAGAGAAGGAGGGGGGGGGGAGAGAGAGAGACCTCAGCTTTATTGCAAGAAGAGATAAAAACACATAATTTTCTCCTGTAACATCGCGCACTTGTGCATATCGGAGGAGGAATCTGATTTTCCGCAATTGCATTTTAGGTATTGGCGTAAAACAAAGATTTTATCATAGTGTTCTAAGGTTTATTAGGTTTCGCATAATATCTTATCCGCCTTTCTGAAATGACAATTTGTCGAAAATTGCATTTTTCCTAACTATACAAACCTGAGGTCCTTTAACAATAGGAAGGAAGTAGCTAGCGGCAGCTGGAACGGTCGTAAGCTTCGAACAAGGGGAGAACGGTAGTTAACTGCTTGTCCGATCGTCGCGCGCCGCGCGACTGGGAGGTAAACAAATCACTTTTGCTTTTGGCCCATGCAAAATACGCAGAGTGAGGGGTGGCATGAGGAGGGACTATATGTAAAGGACCTCAGGCTTGTATAGTTAGGAAAAATGCAATTTTCGACAAATTGTCATTTGTTCCGATACGTAATACATAACCATCGGTCCTTTAACAAGAGGAAGACTCACTTCTTGGTGGGAGGAATCGAGGTCTTTTAGATGAACAGACTGGTGTTCGTCCATCCCTGGAATGCCTCCCTGGTCGTAAGAGCGAGGGAGGATCCAAGCCTCTGTCCGATTGATCGGGGTGTGCACCGCAGGATCAATGGTCAGACCTCTGAGCGAGTACTAAGAGAGAGGCAAGCGTATCTCTTCGTACCAGCATTGTAAGAACTTTTTCCTGTACATGAGCAAATATAAAGTAATGGGTTTGTCTCATGTAGGCATCCACTTCCTCCCCCTTGTTGGAGAAAGTGGTGGATATACACTCCTATCTCTAGTTAAAGAGATAGGATGGAGCTCGGTTGAGTAGCTTACCTGCATCTGACTCCCTTCCAGCGTGGTAACGACCGTATCCCTCTGCCCACAGGTAGAGGTAGAGAAAGATGGTGAAGAGAAGCCAGTCACTCTCTCATTCGCACATTCATTCTCCCAGTCATACAGGATCGATGCTGTTCTGCCTGCTCGGGTGCTGGGTAAGCTTACACAACGTGTTGAGCAGCACCACAGGTCCCAAGGAAAAAGTATCCAAGGACGTGTGGGGCAATATCCGAAGGTAGAAGGACGTGAAGGTGGTCTGGTTGGCCCAGACACCTGCCTTCAGGACCTGCGCCACGGAGAAGTTCTTACGGAACGCTAAGGAGGGTCCGATACCTCTGACTTCGTGGGCTCTCGGTCGGAGCGTACGGATGTCGTCGCTACCATCAGGCCTCGTACGCTCTCCTGATCACCTCACGCAGCCCAGAAAAGGAAAGCGTTGTTCGTTCTTGGAAACTTCTTTCTTGGTAACCCCAGTGCTCAACGAAGAGGCGGGTCGACACTCAGGGCCTGAGGTGTCGAGTTCGCTTTCAGATAGCGCCGTAGCGCCCTCACAGGACAAAGCAGCATCTCATCCGCATCGTTATCGGTGAAGTCCAGAAGGGAGGGGATCGTGAAAGACTCGAACCTGTTGTCAGGGATCGACGGATTCTGAGTCTTGGCTACGAAGTTCGGGACGAAATCGAGCGTCACAGATCCCAGCCTCTGGTGTGTTTAACATCATAAGAGAGACCAAGTAGTTCCCCTACTCTCTTCGCCGATGCCCCAGGGCCAGCAAGAAGAGGGTCTTGAGGTCAGATCCCTGTCTGACGACTCTCGGAGTGGCTCGAAGGGTCTTCGAGTCAAACTCCTAAGGACGAGAGTCACATCCCACGCAGGGGCCTGAGTTCCCTGGGTGGGCAAGACCTTCGAAGCTCCTCATTAGCAAGGAAATCTCGAACGAGTTCGAGATGTCCAGTCCCCTCAGTTTTAGGACGAGCGCCAGTGCTGCTCTATATCCTTTAACTGTGGGTACTGAGAGGAGCTTCTCTCGGCGAAGAAACACGAGGAAATCCGCTACCTGCTGAGAGTGGCTCTGAGAGGAGACAGACCCTGGTCTACGACCAACCACAGAAGCGGCCCACTTCCCCTGGTACACAGCTGCAGAGGACTGTCGGACGTGTCCAGCCATCTCTGTTGCTGCGCTACGAGAAAAGCCTCTCGTTCGCAAGAGATGGTGGATAACAGCCAGCCGTGAAGTTGAAGGACTGGACTGCTTGGTGGTACCGTTCTAGTGTGGCTGGGCTAGAAGGTTTGTGCCAATTGGGTAGCTCTCTCGGTGCGTCCGCAAGAAGAGCCAGCAGGTCCGGATACCAAACGGCTTGAGGCCGTTTGGGAGCCACCAGGATCCATTCTGATGAGTTGGGAGTGACCAGTCGCTCGACTGATCACTTTCCGAATCAGACAGAAGGGAGGAAAGGCGTAGGCGAAGAGGTTGTCCCAGGGGTGTTGGAGAGCGTCCTCTGCAGCTGCCCATGGGTCCGGCACGGCTGAAAAGAAAACCTGAAGTTTTCTGTTGTGCCGGGTGGCGAACAGGTCTACGACCGGTCGCCCCCACAGGTTGAAGAGCCTTTCCGCCACGTCTTGGTGTAGAGACCATTCGGTCCCTATCACCTGATCCCGACGGCTGAGCTTGTCCGCTACTACATTCCTCTTGCCTGGAATGTAGCGTGCTGACAGCTCTATCGAGTGAGCCATGGCCCACTCGTGCACCTGCCCGTCAACTGATGGAGCGGAAGAGACACTAACCCCCCCTGCTTGTTGACATATGCCACTACTGTGTTGTCGCACATCACACCACTGAGTGTCCCACCAAGCTGTCCTGAAACTCTCGGAGAGCGTTGAACGCCGCCTTGAGTTCCAGGACATTGATGTGAAGGTGCTTTTCGTGATGGTCCCAACACACCTTGCAGTTCCTAGCAACTCCTACCAGGTGTGCGCCCCATCCCTCTGGTCGATGCGTCTGAGAACAGAAGCATCTCCGGGGGGGGAGTGCGTATGGGCACTCCTCTTAAGAGGTTCTTGTCGTCGACCGCCACCAGGCTAGGTCCTGCCTCACCTTGTCCGTGAGAGCACGGGAAAGTAAGGGGATCCTTGGCCTGAGACCAACTCTCCCTTAGCCTCCACTGGAGAGACCGCCAGGTGAAGACGCCCGTGAGGGACTAACTTCTCGAGTGACAACAGATGGCCGATCACGACTTGCCATTGCTGTGGGGATGCCTGTTCCTGCCGAGACAGGAACCGGCCGGCTGCCTCCCTGAATTTGCTGATACGCAAGTCTGCGGGAAAGACCTGCCTGCTACCGTGTCTATCAGCATACCAGGTACTTCATCTTCTGCTTGGGTTCGAGATCGGACTTCTCGTAGTTTATCACGATCCCCAGATCGCGACAAAACTTGAGGAGTCGATCTCTGTCCTGTAGCAACTGCGAGCGGGAGCTCGCCAGGACTAGCCAATCGTCGAGATACCTCAGAAGACGTATCCCGTGCGAATGGGCCCAAGCTGACACCAGAGTGAACACTCGCGTGAACACCTGTGGGGCGGTTGAGAGAACGAAACAAAGTGCCTGAATTGGTACACCGTCCCGTCCCGCGAAGATGAAGCGGAGGTACTTTCTGGAGGAATGATGGATGGGTATTTGAAAATACGCGTCCTTCAAGTCCACTGAAAGCATGAAATCGTTCCCCCTGATCGAGTCGAGCACCGAGCGTGCCGACGCCGATCGTTGAACCGCGTCGTGCGAACGAAGCGGTTCAGGGTAGGGAGAGGTCTATCACCGGACGCCAGCCCCCCGATGCCTTCTCCACTAGGAAGAGGCGGCTGTAAAAAGCCCGGTGACTGGTCCTCCACGATTTCTACAGCTCGTTTCGCCAGCATGGTCTTGATCTCCTGTCGAAGAGCGTTGTCCTTTGCTGATCCCCGGACATAGGTCTGTAGATGGACCGGTTTGGAGATGAGGGGGGGCCGAGACTCGAAGGGTAAGGGTAGTAATATCCCTCCCGAAGGACGTCTACATAATCCAGTTTCTTCGGCGCCGTAAGCGCTGCCACGTAGTCCGCCCATTGGCTCGCCAGGCACCCCCCACCCCCCCCCTTTCCGGCAAGCAGGTGAGGGGGAACGCCGTCCCTAGCGTTTCCCTCCTCGTTTCGACTTCTTCCCACCACCTCCTCGGGGAAAGGAGGGTTGGGAGGAGGGCTGATTACGGCCTCCTCTAGCAGAAGTCGAAACAGCAGGAGTCTTCGCACGGGGCTTGGACGGTGCAACCGTCTTCGCCGCCGTGGAAGCGCTAGCCAAGCTCTGGCTTGGCCGCAGTCGCTCGAGATTGCCCAGTAAACCTTCGAGACTGCCAATGTGAACTAAGCGGTCACTGTCATCAGTGCGCCGCCTTTCCACCGCAGCGTCCACCATCTCTCCGGGAAAGAGAGCTGGGGAACTCTTAATGGGTCCATTGCGAAGCCCGAGTGCCGCCTCACGCCCGGCCCCATTGGTCACTCGGGTAAGGACTGCGTCCCTACGTCGGAGAACCAAGTTGGCCCACAGGTTAGCAGTCTGATGCGTGGTAAGAGATCGCTCTTCCTCCAGACTGGCACAGTCTCCTGAAAGAAGCGTCGTCTTCGAGAGCAGAACTCCCGGAGCCGGCCGCTACTTTGGATATTGTGAGGGACCACAAATCCAACCAAGAGACTGCCTGGAACGCTGCCATAGCGGTAGATTCCAGGGCAAGTGCCTCCTGCTGCGAGAACCAGAGGTTCTCCGACAGGAGCTGCTGCAGGGACACACCTGGAGTCAGCCTCGCTAACGGGTCCGGGTTAACCTGTTTTTAGGCAGTATCGGGTCTTCCGAAGGCACGTAGAATCGCCTCTGACGCTGTAGAGGGGGAGGAAGCAGCTTAGAAGACCGTCCGGATTTCAGCGAATCCCTCCCGTCCTGAGACGAGATTCTCAAGTTTGATCCAGGACTGAGTCTGCAAGCTCTGATCGCGGTAACCCCACCATCATTTGGGTTCCCTCTTGGGACCCCAAAATGATTCGAGCCGACGTGGCTCTGCCGGTGGTAGCGGCGATCCTTCCGCAAGGTCATTATGCTGACGAATCAGCTTAATGACCTCTGCAAAGTTCCTCTGTATCTCGGGAGTTACTGCGTCTTGTGGAGTAGGACCGTCCAGTCCCTCCAGCAAGAACAGGTCCCGCGATACTCCTCCTTCAGAAGGAGGAACAACGGCAGACCCCTGACGGTCCGCCTCCAACTACTTGCGCGTATGTTTCTGGTCGGTCCTAAAACCGTGCCTGAGCCATACGGCGTCATAGCGGGGTCACAAGCGGCGCACCTCTCGTGATCACTCCTCGGTACCTCGCTCCTCCCGGTATAGCCCGAGGAGTTGAAGGTACGGGCGAGGCAGACCTGACGCTCCCCCCTCGCTCGCTGGCAGGAACCAGCGTGCGTGAGGGCTGCTGCTGATCGTCAACCCGCGGGTGGCGATCGAGCAGCAGGGCCTAGCCTTGCCGCTGTCTGCCTGGGGCGAGAGGCTCGGCTGAGAACGTCGAGACTGATCTCTAGCGTCAGGCCGAGCTGTTGCTGGTCACTCCTCCGCCCGGGTTTCCCTATGGGAGCGGGCGGTCAGTGACCTGCTAGGCTCTCTGTCGTGGCAGACCGGCCAGCGTCCTCTCGGGCGCGTCGAGCCGCTGGTACCAGCCGTGGCTGGTACCGACGGCTGCGGGGACCCCTTCCTCGCCTCAACCCGTGGCTGGTCAGCGACCCGTCACGTCAACCCAAGCAGCCAGTTGATCGCTGCGAGAGCGTCCACTGGCCTGGCGAGAGTCGTGCGCACGACTCTCGCCAGTCTTCTGCTCCGCGCCGCTGTCTTGAACGGCGGCGAGCGAGGCTCGGACGTCAAGACTTTGGGCTGGACGGTCTCCCGTGGAAGAGCGTCCACATCGGTACTTCTCCGCGAACGAGAAGCGGCCGAGACGGAACCTGGTTTAGCGGCAGAACCGCTAACACCAGGTGAGGACGTACCAGCCGAGGCTGGTACACCTCTGGTCCCCCGTCGTCTTCTTCTTTGCAGAGGAAGAGACGGGCCCCGTTCCCGAAGGAACAGGAGGACCAGCAGAAGAGCTCCCCGACTCGCCTGAGCGAGCCGGGCCCTTAGAAGATCCCGAAGGAGTCTTCTTAGGGGGGAGGAGGCAGCCTTCTTCTTCTTCGGCTGTTTAGCCTTAGAAGTCGAAGGGGAAGAGGAGGCAGCAGACGACGAAGAAGACGACGAAGACGACGACGACACTTCCTCTTCTTCCTCTTCTTCTTCGCCAGGCTCCGCAGGACAGACGTCAGTCTTCCATCCAGGAGGGAGCCGGGGCAGTTGCCGAAGCAACAGGGGCCCGACTGCACCTGTCCGGAAAGACCTGAGACTGTGACAGCACCACCAACAACAGGAACAACAGGAACAGGTGGCCAGGAACAGCAGGAACAGCAGGAACAGCATGCACATTATCTGAAAGGGAAGGAGCAGCAGGGACAGCAACAGGTACGGCAGGCACGGCAGGTACCGCAGGAGAGCAGCGTCCTGTCGGCAGCTACCGGTCATTCTCGGCACTGGCGGCAGGTCCAGGGGGGTACTCTTGGGGCAGCGGAAGTCCGGGGTCGGCAACACAAAGAACCCAGGTGGCGGTGGCCACCGTCCTCTTTGGTATGGCGTAATCGGTTTTGTGAATTGCAGCCGTGGGTGTCACCCGACATTACATGTGGTGTTATACACCAAGTGCGGTGGCATATCATAAGCTGGTGTAGATATTGTGGTAGTGGTAGTGGTTACCGTACCATGAGTGACCACTGCCGACCCCGCCAACCGCTGAATCAACCCCTGTATACTAGGCCACTCCTGCAGTCCCAGCGACTCCCCACACCTGTCCAAGGTCGTCCTCCTTCGCTGATGGCACACCTGCGGAAGCAACAGTCGGGTTAGTCAGAGGGTTTCCTCGCGCCTGGGGGGAGAAGAACCCCACCCAGAGCGGACGGAAGACCCCGAATACAACTGGACGTCCGGGTAGCGGGCGCCCTTCCTCCACACTCGACGGATCGAGATAGGAGAAGGACTCCGCTACCCCCCCCCCCCCCCCCCCCCCCCGCAGGGGAAGGCGCGAAACGTGGGGGCTGGCCGGGGGGGCAGGAAAGAAGATGAAGTGTCCGTTACCAAAGGAGGTCACTGGACTTTCCGATGACTTCTTTGGCGGCCTAAGTCTCTTCCTGCCCTCGTACAGCACCCACTGCGCCTCGGACCAATTCATACATGTTACACATGGCTCGGTGCGGGAGCATTCTCGCCCCGACACCGAGTACAAACCTCATGTGGATCCACATCCACAAATGATCTGAATCCGCCGCATTTACGCCCCTCCAGCCCGGGACACACTCTACGGGCGACTGGGGGGCGCGGCGAAATCTCCATTTCTTGATCACTCATTATTAATATGAAAAAAGAAATGTAAAGTACTTACAAGCATACACTCTCAAACACACAAGGAAAAAGAGGGCTGATACTCAAAGCAAACGACAAAGCGGGCAGAGCGATGACGAGCACGTCCTATCCTCACACGGCCGAAAGCAAAAGTGATTTGTTTGACCACGCGACGATCGGACAAGCAGTTAACTACCGTTCTCCCCTTGTTCGAAGCTTACGACCGTTCCAGTGCCGCTAGCTACTTCCTTCCTATGTAAAGGACCGATGGTTTGTATACGTATCGGAACAAACTTATTTTGTAGGGGACTGATCATTGAAATATCTGAAATTTTCTCGTCCCTAGTTGTCATGATGATGATGTTGAAATTGCCATTCTTCAGAAGTCTACTGAAGGGAAAGGCGGCTCGGAATATTTCATAGGTTACCTTCATTTCGTAACTGAATGGGGGCACTGAAGATGCCAAGGATGCCACATCGTCAATCCTCTTCACTGGCATGCTTAAGAGTCATGAAGCGACCTTCTGGAATTGGCGGCATTTCGATCCCTTATCTACCAGAAGAGAAGGTGGCGGGAAATATGCTAGATGAAAGGGATCAATAGTCCCAGAGCTTGTCCTGGTTTGAGTGACAAGGATTAGAATCTCATTTAGAAATGTTCTTAAAGGTATTCGGCTCATATAAGTCTTCGAAGAAATTTTGAGGAATTGTTTCCAGATGATGTATACACATGCACACTAGGCGCATAATTGTTTTTATTAAAATTGTTGTCAGTCAAATAAATGTGTCCATTATGTAAATCAGTCAAAATAATATGCTTGACCATAACCTTATTGTATAAAGAAGAGCGTCGTTAGCAATTGGGAAGGTACTACGTCGATGGGTGATTTTGAACTCTTATAACGAGAGAGAGATTGTGTTTGGAGGCGCAGTTAATGTTCCTGCTCCTCAATTACAGGTTTGAAAGCGGAAGAGGGCAAAACCTTCTGCATCACTCAGTCTGTCCATTCAAAGCGCATAGTACTATTAAATGAAGCACCATTAAACGAAGAGAGGTTTTTTCCCTACATAACATCCAACTGTCATCTTACTATGTGTGTGTGTTTTTTTTCCTGCCAAACCCATCATCCATTACCTTGATTCCTTGGATGATTGATTGATTTTCTGATGTAACTTTCCTATTGTTGTGATCTCCCGTCAAGTACCTTTCCAAAAAAATGGAAAATTTATTTACCAAATTCTTACCTTTTTGTTTTAAATAAAATCGATGCTGTGATATGGAAGATCAAACCGTGATTGTGGAATCTGCAGTGTGATCAAATATACATCCGAGATGAATAAACTGTTAATCTGATGATGGGGGTCCTGCGAGAGCGCTTTGGAAGTGGTACGGGACCTGGATAAGCCGTCAACAAGTAAGGCTGCGTTTAC
>NC_061107.1:28401726-28448985 GCF_015104395.2 Macrobrachium nipponense | reverse complement strand
GTAAACGCAGCCTTACTTGTTGACGGCTTATCCAGCTTCCGCACCACTTCCAAACGCTCTCGCAGGACCATCATCAGATTAACAGTTTTTTCATCGGATGTATATTTGATCACACTGCAAATTCCACAATCACGGTTTGATCTTCCATATCATAGCATCGATTAAACAAAAAGGTAAGAATTTGGTAAATAAATTTTCCATTTTTTTGGAAAGGTACTTGACGGGAGATCACAACAATAGGAAAGTTAAACTTAATAAGTTCTAGGTTTTGTAAATCTAGGATTTCATAGAGAGAGAGAGAGAGAGAGAGAGAGAGAGAGAGAGAGAGAGAGAGAGAGAGGACTTCTTGGTTGAGTAACCAGATAGCCAACTTCATCTCACGATGAGAAAATATCCCTGGGAAGGGGTATAACATATTGGAACAAAACAATCTCTCTCTCTCTCTCTCTCTCTTCTCTCTCTCGTCTCTCTCCTCTCTCTCTCTCTCTCTCTCTCTCTCTCTCATTGATTTATAAGCTAAACCAATTTTCCGAATTGCTGAAACGATTGACACATAAGTCATTCCAATTAATGAAATTATTATCGCAATTTGTTTTTATGAATATGTGAACGTCTGTCGAATTATTCGTAAACAGAAGGTAACAAAAGAGAAATATATAAATGAACGACAAGGTCAATGAATGCCTGCCATGATAGCAGAATCTCAGTATTGTCCTGCATTGCCTCCTGCAGCAAAAAGAGACAGCGAACCTGAACTAGCTTTTTACCAATAGTCATCTGAACATGACTTTTTACCGAAGGGCAAAATTGTGAAGGAAACAGAAGTTTTTCTAACAATAAATCTTGCAAGGACAAGTGTCCGTGATAATGACGTGTATATTTGGGTACAAAATTCCTTTTTACAAACGGACTTTAGCTTATTCATCGTAGACATTAAGGGTGGCCAGACTTTTGGACTCCGAGATCTACTCTAAAGACTGAAACTCTTTTACGATCTACCGTACTACATAATCACAATATTACGTGGAAAAAAATTCAAATAGCGCCAACGTACGATAAAATATGAGTACAATTGCCTTACTTATATATATATATATATATATATATATATATTATATATATATATATATATATATATATATATATATATATATATATATATATATATATATATGCCTGTGTTTTTGTTTGTATATAGGATCGACCAAAGAAGTGGCCGTGATCGACTGGTAGATCGCGATCGACTGTTTGGCCACCTCTGGTAGTACATGGTAATAAGGTAGATAGGCAATTTATCCTTCTACTCGGAATGGACGCGAAAGAAGGCACTTTTAATTAAAACCTGCACAGGTGTTTAATGATATGTTTCACCTTCATAAAAAAAAAGTTGACTCTATAATTTGTTCTTGCATGCCAAAGTTAGTTTTTACTTGGAAATGCCATTTTTTTTTCATTAACCTTGTGCAAACCTATACCTCTGTTTTCGTACCAGCCATGTTAATATTAATTATTCTATTCTATAGATTTTCTTTTTACCCTCTAAAACCTTATTCTTCTCGTATTGACTTTCAACTTTCTCCTTTACCATAAACGCTATATCTCTTACTAGTTCAGTTATAGCAGCTTTTTATTCTATCACTTAAAGGCTCTGCATCATTTACATAAAACACTTAAGCGCTTCAGTGGCGTGGTCGGTATGGTGTTGGCGTACCACCTCGGTGGTCGCATGTTCGATTCTCGGGCATTCCGTTGAGGTGTGAGAGATGTGTATTTCTGGTGATAGAAGTTCACTCTCGACGGGGTTCAGAAGTCACGTAAAGCCGTTGGTCCCGTTGCTGAATAATCACTGGTTCCATACAACGTAAAAACATCATACAAACAAAACATTTAAGACTTATTTGCTAAGGATCCCTTAACTTTGCCTCTATCTGACTTGCCATTTATATATAATATATATATAGTATATATATATATATATATATATATATATATATATATATATATATATATATATATATATATATATATATATATATATATATACAAAAGTATATATAATGTATGAGTCTGATCACATCACCTTGATACATATATACGCATTAAAATACAAATGTCTTTTAATATCTATTTCGCTCTACCTCGGAATTAATATATTTTATGTTAACCTGAGGGAAATTTTTAGTTGATAATAATTTCGTCGGCTCTCGGGCGCGAACCTAGGAACTAAGAAATCAGGACGTACAGTGAAGCCCCTTTAATATATATATATATATATATATATATATATATATATATATATATATATATATATGTATATATATGACATGATATATATATATATATATGACACGATTTATATATATATATATTTATATATATAATATATTATATATATATATATATATATATATATAATATATATATATATATATATATTATATATATATATATATATACTATATATATACATACATATTTATATAGATATACGTATCTATATATGTGTATATATACTATATGTATATATATATATATATATATACTACTATACATACATATATATATATATATATATATATATATATATATATATATATATATATATATATATGTAATATATTATCGGATAAAGTTGAAATTAATCTCTCTTGCTTCGAAGATGATAGTTAAACACTTGATCTAATGAGTTTCTTCGGAATCCAACACAAGACCAAAAAGCTCTCATCCCGCATAGTTCCCTTTTCTATTAATAATAAAGGTTTTGCTGTTCATCCCTTTCTCCTCCTTCCTCGCTTAATCTCTCTTCTCAAAAATATTTTCACCGGAGAGTTTGACTCGACCCTCGCACTGTAGTTTCATTAAGCTTCAATGGACCATCTTCAGACTTGTATTTCATTATTCTTGACTTTTCTTTCCTCGCTAACTCCTCCGTAACGGATTTACACTCATTTGGATGTAAAATTTTGATGTGTTTTCAAATTAACCATTCATATCTCTCTCTTTTCATGATTGTTTTTATGCTTTAGAATACCGTCTTTCCGGAGGAATTAATACTTTTGTTGAAACACTCATTTTTTTTATTCGTTTACCCATTTTCTATTGAAATCGTCAATGAACACTGTTATGGCACCTGCCTTTTGAAAAGGTGATAAATTAGACTTCTTTTGATTTTGTGTAACCTCTAGAATTTTTTTTTCGTTGGTTCCTCCAATTTTCATCCTCGCATGGTGTATGGTAATTTTATTTTTCAGTCGAATGATAACCACCGACTCTGTTATTAGTACAATAACCAATGACACTATTGAAAAGAGCGATAACCACTGACTCTTTCGATATATCAATAACGACTATTCATACGCTCCCAGGTCCGAAATTCATAGATTATGAAATACCCATATTTCTCTTGGCATTAGACCTATTTCTCAAAACATGTGTCATTCTTTGCTTTGTTTTACTATGACAAACCTCGTAAAAGTTCTCTGGATCCATACATGACATATTTTTTCTCGTTTATGCTCAATGTTTTTATACCATTTTGTTCTTTTAATACACAATCACAAATCATACACACTCACGCATATATATATATATATATAGTCATATATATATATATATATATATATATTATATATATTATATATATATATATATATATATATATATATATAAAATATATCTTATAAATATATATATATATATATATATATATATATATATATATATATATATATATATATATATTTTTATATATATATATATATATATATATATATATATATAAAATATATATATATATAATATATATATATATATATATATATATATATATAATATATATATATATTATATATATGTGCACTACTGATCAACCCGGTGCTGCCTGGGAAAAGGTAAAACCTCGTGAATGACAACCAGTGATCTCTCTTTCTCTCTCTCACATTCCTGTTAAGATAGTTGCTTCAGTTCTATTGCCCAGCATTTTTGCCATTTTACATTTCACCATTTCTCACCCTCATTCCTGTTGGGGCTGCACTTGGACTTAAAGGGCACTCGAAGTGTGTCTATTCATCCCAGTGACCTAGAAAACTATGCATTAGCCACTAATATCTATCGTTCTTGACATTTTATTTGTCACCTCTTCTCACTCCCCTTCCTAGGGTTGAACTTGGATTGGATGGGCACAGGGAGTGTCTTTATTCATCTCTCTTGCCTCAAAAACTATGGATTAGAACTAATATCTATAGGGTTTGGTTATTTTTACGTGTCATCCCCTTCCCGCCGCTTCTCAACCCCCCCCCCCCCCTTCCTAAAGGAGCTGAACTTGGACTTAAAGTGTATCGGAAGTATAAAGAAAAGGATATTGAGGTAAAATGCGCCAGGAAAAGTTCTACAATCCTCATCAATAGATTATCAGAACAAAGAACTCAAAAAAAATTTAGTTAGGATATTTTGATGCCAGCTTACATAGGGAGAATTAAGTAAACCTAAACTAGATAATATTTAAAAACATGAAAAAATAGTAAACAAGAAACTACATATCAAAATATCTCAGTAACTGATAAAAAACTAAAACGATAATGACGACTAACATGAAAAGATAAGCCTCTGAATAATGCAGCTACACAAATCTTAAATGTGAACGACACCAATTGAACGCAGATTTATGGACTCCTACGTAAAATCTGTTTTGACAAGAGAGCGTTCCAGTGAAATCTTGACCAGCGAAAGGATGAGCATAACTTAAACAGTGTTGTCTCACAGATGAAAACCGCGATTTTAGAAGGGGAAATCTCGTTCCAGCAGACAAACACCTTTGTTCCAAAATGCCTTGTGTTAGAAAAACATCCACACTTCAGAACGGTAGTAGATAAACAACGCCAGGATTAAGATCAACAGAAACAACTAGATAAGAACATAATTTCACACACGATATCCTTTCAATGACTACAAAACATTGCTGTTCATTGGTTCCATTGCTGTTCATTGGTTCAAACAGCTTACGCAGCTGTTCAGGACAGAGTTCTTATGTTTACAGAGTTAGCCCCAGTTTTCCACAAGAGAGAGAGAGGAGAGAGAGAGAGAGAGAGAGAGAGAGAGAGAGAGAGAGAGAGAGAGATAAAACTTCCTTATAATGTGCAGGCCCTTTAGTCAAAAAATGGCTTATTCATGAGAATGTAAACAGATGTCAAGACCCACACACGCTAAATAATAATAATAATAATAATAATAATAATAATAATAATAATAATAATAATAATAATAATAATAATAATAGATCAGACAATGGATGAAGCCAGATACAGAGAGAACAAAGATCCCCTCCATGGAAGCCTACAACACCAAAAAATTAAGGGAGAAAACAAGTGAGGTCAATTAAATAATGAGACCAATACACACCACCAGTATCACAGAAACAAATAACTTGACACATGCAGGAGCAAGATTAGTAGCAGAACTGATGAGGATACGATCACCAACACCACCAGCACAACCAACCCAACAGATACCAAAACAGCAACCGCCTTGGAAAAGGCGCCTGGAAAAGCAAAACATGGTGATGAGATTGGACTTGAGTAAACTGAAAGAGATGGCAGAAAAAAGGCTAAGAAGCAAGAAAACAAGGGAGGAACTGAACAAGAAGTACAAAGTACAGGAGAGGGGACTAAACAACACAATAGAAGATGTAAAACAGAGGCTTAAGGCAAAAGCACATAAGATCCAACGGCGCATGAAGAGGAATAAGGGATACCAACTAAACAAACTATTCGGAACCAACCAGAAAAGACTATACAGTCAAGGGTAGGCTCCACTTTGGGGGGTGCCGATCGTAAAAAATATTTGCCAAAAATACACTAATCAAGACAGGCTAATGAAATTTTCAGGCATTATTAGCACTATAATAATGCATATTCCCTGTAAGTTTTATCATCCTACAGGGAAAATTAATGGTTTTATGAAAAAAATGTGAAAAAACGCAAAATTTCCGGCCCTTTTACTGAAGGTTATTTGGTGATTGGTGAGAAACTACAGTCTTGAATAGAAATTCGGTCTGACAGAATGTTGGTATATCCACCTGGAACATGCACAAAAAAAATTATCAAAATAGAAAAACAGTAAATAAGCACGTAATAACAAAAAAAAGAGCAACAACTTTGTAAGTTCAGCGAAAGCCCCGCCGAAATATCAGACTATAGCTAGGAAGAAATATTCAGGAAAAATTCAAATCTCGATTTAGGGACAAAACCTTTTGAGAGTTTGTAGTTATTATGTCACTTGATAGCCTAAAACATCTAAAAATTATATTATTTAGGACAATCAAGAAAAAACCACCCCCACATCTTTTTTTTTTTTTTTTTTTTTTTTTTTTTTTGGAGGTGGGATTTCTTTGATTGTCCTAAATAAATATAATTTTTTAGATGTTTAGGCTATCAAGTGACATAATAACTACAAACTCTCAAAAGGTTTTGTCCCCTAAATCGAGATTTGAATTTTTCTTGAATATTTCTTCCTAGCTATAGTCTGATTTTTCGGCTGGCTTTCGCTGAACTTACAAAGTTGTTGCTCTTTTTTTTGTTATTACGTGCTTATTTACTGTTCTATTTTGATAATTTTTTTTGTGCATGTTCCAGGTGGATATACCAACATTCTGTCAGACCGAATTTCTATTCAAGACTGTAGTTTCTCACCAATCACCAAACAACCTTCAGTACGAGGGCCGGAAATATCCGTTTTTGTTTTTTTCCACATTTTTTTTTCATAAAATCATTAATTTTCCCTGTAGGATGATAAAACTCACAGAGAATATGCGTTATTATAGTGCTAATAATGCCTGAAAATTTCATTAGCCTGTCTTGATTAGTGTATTTTTGGCAAATATTTTTTACGATCGGCACCCCCCAAAGTGGAGCCTACCCTCAACTAAGAGGGGAAGACAACCACCAAGAAATTCCTGAAGCCGAACCAAGAGACTCTGGGAAAACATCTGGAGCAATCTGGTATCACACAACAAACATGCAACATAGCTCCAGGAAGTCAAGGCTGAAGAAACAGGGAGAATAAAGCAAAGATTCACTGACATCACGACGGACACAGTCAGACACCAACTAAAGAAAATGCCCAACTGGAAAGCCCCAGGTCCCGATGAAGTCCATAGATACTGGGTCAAAAGCTTCAAGGCCCTACACCCAAGAATAGCAGAACAACTCCAGCATTGTATCACAAATCACCATGCACCCAAATGGATGACCACAGAAAGAACATCCTTTGTCCAGAAAGACAAGATTAAGGGAAATATAGCTAGTAACTACAGGCCTATCACCTGCATACCAATAATGTGGAAGTTACTAACAGGTACCATCAGCGAAAGGCTATAAAACTATGTAGAGGATACAAACACCATCCTCCACCAACAGAAAGGCTGCAGAAGGAAGTGTAGGGGTACAAAAGACCAGCTCCTGATAGACAAAATGGTAATGAAGAACAGTAAGAGAAGGAAAACCAACCTAAGCATGGCATGAATAGACTATAAGAAAGCCTTCGACATGGTACCACACACATGGCTAATAGAATGCCTGAAAATATATGGAGCAGAGGAAAACACAATCAGCTTCCTCAAAAATACAATGTGCAAATGGAATACAATACTTACAAGCTCTGGAATAAGACTAGCAGAGGTTAATATCAGGAGAGGGATCTTCCAGGGCGACTCACTCTCCCCACTACTCTTCGTAGTAGGCATGATTCCCATGACAAAAGTACTGCAGAAGATGGATGCTGGGTACCAACTCAAGAAAAGAGGCAACAGAATTAACCATCTGATGTTCATGGACGACATCAAGCTGTATGGTTAGAGCATCAAGGAAATAGATACCTTAATCCAGACTGTAAGGATAGTATCTGGGGACATCAGGATGGAGTTTGGAATAGAAAAATGTGCCTTAATCAACATACAAAAGGGCAAAGTAACAAGGACTGAAGGGATAAAGCTACCAGATGGGAACAGCAGCAAACACATAGATGAGACGGGATACAAATACCTGGGAATAATGGAAGGAGAGGATATAAAACATCAAGAGATGAAGGACATGATCAGGAAAGAATATATGCAGAGACTCAAGGCGACACTAAAGTCAAAACTCAACGCCGGAAATATGATAAAAGCCATAAACACATGGGCAGTGCCAGTAATCAGATACAGTGCAGGAATAGTGAAATGGACGAAGGTAGAACTTGCAGCATAGACCAGAAAACGAGGAAACATACACAAAGCACTACACCCAAGAGCAAATACGGACAGACTATACATAACACGAAAGGAAGGAGGGAGAGGACTACTAAGTATAGAGGACTGCGTCAACATCGAAAACAGAGCACTGGGGAAATATATGAAGACCAGTGAAGACGAGAGGCTAAAGAGTGCGTGGGAAGAAGGACTGACAAAAGTAGATGAAGATCCAGAAATATACAGAGACAGGAGAAAGACAAGCAGATCAGAGGACTGGCATAACAAACCAATGCACAGACAATACATGAGACAGACTAAAGAACTAGCCAGTGATGACACGTGGCAATAACTACTGAGGGGAGAGCTCAAGAAGGAAACTGAAGGAATGATAACAGTGGCAAAAGATCAGGCCCTAAGAACCAAATATGTTCAAAGAACGATAGATGGAAATAACATCTCTCCCATATGTAGGAAGTGCAATACAAAAAATGAAACCATAAACCACATAGCAAGCGAATGTCCAGCACTTGCACAGAACCAGTACAAAAAGAGGCATGATTCAGTAGCAAAAGCCCTCCACTGGACCCTATGCAATAAACACCAGCTACCTTGCAGTAATAAGTGGTACGAACACCAACCTGAAGGAGTGATAGAAAACGATCAGGCAAAGATCCTCTGGGACTATGGTATCAGGACAGATAGGGTGATACGTGCAAATAGACCAGACGTGACGTTGATTGACAAAATCAAGAAGAAAGTATCACTCATTGATGTCGCAATACCATGGGACACCAGAGTTGAAGAGAAAGAAAGGGAAAAAATGGATAAGTATCAAGACCTGAAAATAGAAATAAGAGGGATATGGGATATGCCAGTGGAAATTGTACCCATAATCATAGGAACACTAGGGACGATTCCAACATCCCTGAAAAGGAATATGGAAAAAGTAGAGGCTGAAGTAGCTCCAGGACTCATGCAGAAGAATGTGATCCTAGAAACGGCGCACATAGTAAGAAAAGTGATGGACTCCTAAGGAGGCAGGATGCAACCCGGAACCCCACACTATAAATACCACCCAGTCGAATTAGAGGACTGTGATAGAGCAAAAAAAAATTAATAATAAATAATAAATAATAAATAATAATATTAACATTAAATAACAAATAATAAATAATAAATAATTAATAATAACAATAATAATAATAATGATAATAATAATGATAATAATAATTATAATAAATATTATAATAAATAATTAATAATAATGAATAATAATAATGATAATAATAACTAATAATAATAATAATAACAAGCACGTTTATTATGGAGGAGATGAATAAGTAGGAATTTTTCTCTTCGATGTTAAGCTAATCACAGTCGACACTTGTTGAGTCTAGAGCAATGAGCTGTAGAATCCAACTTGCAAAGTACTATCAAATCATTGTAAAATGATTAGCATTATGTGTGTTTCACATAAGAATGAACTCGTCGAAAAATAAAAGAGGACTTTTACGTAGAACCGAAGAGCATTGTGAATGAGATACCAGTTAATGCTGATGGAATCTTGTCAAGAAGTGCATGCTATAAATAGTGAGGACGCACAGGGGTACGTTATGTCCCACCGGTTGTTTGTCTTTACTCGTGGATGTTATAAAAAATGGTTGGAGATGGAACCGCTTTAGCTTTAAGCAACGATGGAAATGTGATTGCTTTGAATACATTCTGATGCAGTTATAGTCGGCAAAACTCCTCAATATTTATGAAGATTGTTCGATAGAACGCATCAATGTAATACCCAGAGAGATGGGACTTAGAACGTGCTGGATATGCTCAAATGGATGAATAGTACTAGACAGAAAAATGGTTATTGAAACGGAGTCTCTAATATTTACGTATAAAAAAAATCGTAAATCAAAGATTTGGAAATCAAATGGTTTGAAAGTCCTCGAAGATGTAAAATTAACGTTTTGGTCTCTTAAGGTCTGTCAATTCTGAGAGCAAAATTTTATGATGAATATTAGCACTTGGATGGTAAGATAGAAAAGGAAATAAACCCTAAAAAAATCTTTGGAACCCCTTATATAGCTGCAGATATGACGAAAACGAGATAAATATGGGAGGAATAATAAATACGTGAAGAACAGTAAATTATAGCCATTGGAAGGCTGAGTCCTACTTCGATATGAGAGATGAAAAAGGAGGTTTGGAAGAGTGGGACTTTGTGGTAGAGAACGCACCTGAATGACAAGAGTGACGCCATTCTAGAGACCCTTTTTTGGGGTGACATATATATATACATACATACACACATAAATATATATATATATATTATATATATATATATATATATATAATGTATATATATATATATATATATACGTATGTATATTTTCAATAAGATTCAAATCATCAGCTCTGAAATGTATGAAAAAACATTGGAAAAGTATAAGTGTGTTGATTACAATAAGCACAATGCCCTCTTAATTTCTCCAAAGACTTTTTGGATGCTCTTGTCGCTACACGCTGATCCAAATGCGAGACTCGGGTGTTGTAGTCACAAGCGGATGCAAAAACTGTGAAGAACTTGAATAGAATTTAAAGCGTAATCACCTCCCCTGATTGGGATGGTCAGAGCTACAACGTTAAACTAAAATCGGCAAAGACAAGATTCAGTAAACATCGTCTTGCACGATCTGTTGTCAGACGCTACGAAACAAAAGCGAAAAGAATAAAAGCAGATAGTAATACCACTAAAAAATATTCAGGATCAAATTCGATTTTAGTCTAAGATTAATCATACAAGATCAGCAACGAATAATAACATATTTTCGTGACTTCTTTTCCCCACAAATTAGTTATTATCTCCTCACTAAGTAAAACCCGCTTGAATCCAAAGTCCTTCAATATGATAACGAATCCTCCTCCACCTCACATGATCTGTCTAATAGTACAAAGACAAGATTCAGTAAACATCGTCTTGCACCGATCTGTTGTGGAACGCTACAAAAGCTAAAAGGCGAAAATGAATAGGCAGAATTAGAATACACTAAAAAATATTAAGATCCAAAATCCGATAGTTCTAAGATTAATCATACAAGATCACAAACGTAAAATAACAATTTTTTCCCTGACTAACTTTCCCACAAAAATTTCTTTTTTTTTTGTTATTTATCCTCCTTCACTAAGTAAAACCACCGCTTGAATCCAAATCCCTTCAATTATTGATAAACGAATCCTCCTCCACCTCACCATGATTCTGTCATATATAAGAACGAACTTTGCCTCAAATTAGCAAAAACCGAATTCCGACCAACAAACGTGCAAACTCGTTATCATTGCTATTTCGCTTTGAGAACAAACCATATTGATTCTGTGTCCGTCTCGATGACATAAATACTAAAGTCATTACGGCCTGAAAGAGAGCTACCACCAACAATACTCGATGCGTTAACGTCAACATAATGGCATCCATTTATTTGCTCTATCTCTCTCTTTCTCTCTCTGCATACACACACACACATATATATATATATACATACATAACATATATAGTATATATATATATATATATATATGTATTATATATATCTATATATATAATATATATATATATATATATGTATATACATATATATAGATATATATACATATATATATATATATATATATATATATATACATATATATATATATATATATATATATATATATTATATATATATATATAGTATATATATATATATATATATATATATATATATATATATATATATATATATATATATATATATATATATATATATATACATATATATATATTTATGTGTTGTGTGTGTGTGTGTGTGTATGTGTGTGTATGTGTGCCACGTATACATTCATATATGATATGTACATATATTTGTATAAATGTATGCATTACAGTGGTATCCCATGATTTAAAAGGACCTCTTGGATGGTTAGAACAAAAGGCTGATATCCTCATGATTTAACGTTTGACCGGCGAAAACAAAATCTTGAGTGTGTGTGTCTGTATATATATATATATATATATATATATATATATATATATATATATATATATATATATATATATATATATATATACATACAGATCTTCCCCTTTCAAACGTTAGATCATGAGGATATCAGCCTTTTGTTCTAATCATCAGAGGTCCTTTTAACATGCAGATACCACTTTAATGCCCTTTTGAACCCTGGGTGAGATCCTACCGCGTCTAACCATCAAACTACTTAATTTAATTCCCCATCTCAATCTCGTTCCAGTTACAGACCAGAATCTCCCTCGGCTGTTCCTGCGAGTACCCTTTAATTGAATGGATCCCCAGGGCAATCTTTTCCTGCATTCATGCAACATTTAAGCTTTCACTCTTCCCCGTTCCATTATCTAGATTAATATCCCAATCACCTCCTCAGATTCTGTAACACGAACGACAAAATTGTACCTGTGCTTTGAGATTCTTCCACCTGGTTTCTGGTAGGTGCTTCTTGGTCAAAACAAATTTCTTGTTTAGTTTTATTTGTCTGTTGATTGTACTAATGATCATCTGTTTTAACATATTGTATTCACAACTCTTTAATTATAATTTTCGTACCATTCCTCACAGGAGATGTTGGCATTTTATTGTAAGTTATTTCAAAAAATATATCTAATATTACCGCTGAAGAACCTGTGTAATTCAATCGATGACGTCTTTTTTTATTTACTTTTGTGATAATCATGTTCAGACTAGCATCAGGAAATGAATGAAATTAAGTTGTACTGTTTCCGTTAGATCAGAATTGTGGAAGTTTCCTCTTTCTCCTGTCACACAGGCGCCAATGCTTCTTCATTCTTTTTTGTGTATCTTTTACTCGGGATCGTATTTTATGAATATGAATGCCAAGACTCAAGTTATCTTACTATTTCATTATACGCTTGATTTGTCTGAGGTACTTTTTGTCGTTCGTTTCCTATTTAAGGAAATATTAACATGCATACTTCCTTTTTATTATATATTAGAGATCCTTTATATATATATATATCTATAAATATTAATGTATATATATATAGTTATAATATATATTATATATAATATGATATATATAGGTATATATATATATATATATATATATATATATATATATTATATCTTATATATCATATCTATATGGAATGTACATGCACCATGCACACACACACACACATATATATATATATGTATATATATATATATATATATATATATATATGATATATATATATATACGTATATATATATATATATATATATATATATATATATATATTATATATATATATATATATATATATATGTATACTATATTAAGCCATGGATCGTTTAAACTGGACGTGCTCATAATAAAATTTTTTTTATTTTTTTTTCATAAATCTAAGCATGAATAGTTATATTGATGGTCATATTTTCTGAGTGTTTTGTGTGGCTAACTTTTCTTTAGTCTTTATTAAATAAGGTGTTTCAGCTTGTAACTAGATGATCTTGGATTATTTCTCCCGCCATCCTAATCTGACAGTTCCCAATGGTGTCTCAGTTGTAAATTCGACGTCGTGTGAATAAACGTGAAAGCACTTGGTACTGAACTTCTGCCTGGAAATTTCCTGTGATATATATATATATATATATATATATATATATATATATATATATATATATATATATATATATATATATATATATAAGGTATAAAAGGCCCATTAAAGCACTGTTCTAAAGTTAAGGAGTATATTTCAGTGGACAGACTTCCATCCTTATCAAGTAGTGAATGACAGAAGTAATTACATTGGCGAAATACATAATGGGAGATATGCCCTTAGGTGAGGTGATGCATGGTGTCACTGCTAAGCCGACGTTGGTTCTAAAAATGGTCTTAATGCACTTCACCATTGCCTTAAGGAAGATATTGTCTATATAGTCAGAGACCCCGGCTCCATTGAAAGGTTGATCATACTATCTTGTTTTATAAGTGAAGATTCTACCATCTGACATTTATATCGACAGCTGCTCTTATGTTGAGTTAATCTTTCTGATAGAGATTTTCCTGTGAATCCAAAATATGACTTATCATAATCCCTATATGGGATTTTATAAACACCTATGTCTTTAGAAACTGCTCTCTGCTGAACGTTAACTAAGGATTTACCTAGTGTATTCGGATAAGTGAAGATGAAAGGGTTGGGTTGGCCTAAGATTTGTGTGATCTCTCATAAATTATCCACGTGAGGGATTATGATTTGTTTGTATATTTTTTCTTTTGTTTGTTTTCTGCGGGTTTGTAACAAATGCTCTTTGCTTTATGTATGGCTTTTTCTATTATGTGCTTGGGGTATTTTAACAAGATGAGTTGATTTCTTTTTGTTTCAAGTTCTTTGTTAAGAAAATCTGGGGAGCAAATTCTCAGGGCTCTAAGAAGTAAGTTACTTGCTATGCCGACTTTAACTGAAATGTCATGATAGCTGTAAAAATGTATGTATGAAAGTGAGAATATCACTTTCCTGAAGACAGTGAATTTGTAGTTGTTATTAGTTCTGATGATTAAGACATCTAAAAAGGGGTTTGGTTACCATTTTCCCATTTTACTTTAGATTTTATGCTCAGGACAATTTAATTTTTGTAGAAAGACATAAAAATCGCCCCACTCGCTTTTCCAATTCCGTTCTATAATCTCGTGTTCTGGAGATTTTAAGTAGAGAATTTCAAAATGGTTAGCCGTTACTATCCCCATTTTTAGGAACTATACATACAGAAGACTTTTGCAACAAATTTAGGTTGGCAAATATTCCCGTACGTAATGCAAAACTTCTCAGCCTAAAAGTAGACTCCCTTTTCACAAAAGTACCCATAAAAGATGTATTAACGTTCCTAAAAAATAAACCTGAGCCATTTGCTGACTACTTCCCCATAGAACTGAGTAAAATAATGCAACTTGTAGAGCTCTGCGTCACTAATAACGTTTTTTCCTTTGGTGATAACTTTTACCATAAAAAATTCGGTTGCAGTATAGGAAGTCTACTCAGTGCTGTGTGAGCAAACTTATATATTTAGTATTTCGAAACAGTAATTATAAACCCTATCAAACCTGCAGATATGAGTTGGCTTAGTTATGTAGACGAAATCTTACCATACAGGAAAAGCGAGTGGGGTGATTTTGATGGACTTCTACAAAAATTTCATTCCTTGGTCCCAAGCAAAAACTTAAAGTAGAACCAACGACGGCTTAGCGGTGACCCCAGGTATCACCTAAGGCCATATCTCCCACTATATATTTCGCCAATGTAACTACTTCTGTCATTCACTGCTTGATAAAGGTGGAAGGCAGTCCACTGAAATATAGTCCTTAGCTTTAAACCAGTGTTTTGATGTGCCTTTTATACTTGAGACGTATCCTGTTTTAACAAAAGAATTCATTTACACACACACACACACACACACACACACACACACACATATATATATATATATAGTATATTATTAAGTATCAACTTTGGATCCTCTTATCTTTTCTTTTCTTTTCAGCCCAGTGCAAAATATTGGGTGGATAGATTTCGAACTAATAACGTAAAATTCAACAACCTGTCAAGTTCGGACCCAGTCAAGAATTTCCCATCCGCGTTGTGATTGGAATAAGGACCTCTTGAGAGTATTTTGACTTAGCAGATCAAAGATGGAAAACATCCTAAAGGCCTTCTCCCTTTGATAGTTTTATGATGATTTATGAGTTGACATCTCCCCCATCAGGGTTAGGTACTGAATGAGTCAAATCCGAGACAAGTAACCTACACGTATTTCAGGGGCCTGCGCCCCTTTTCCCATTGTAGTATGGTCCCTGAACTAATTTAGCAAAAGCCATTAAATCGAGAACTTCCTGCCAAGTCGCGAAAATTCTCACATCTCTCCTTAACTCCAACCTTCTACCTGACCTCGCCCCCTTTTTTTTTTACCTGACCTAGTCCCTCACCATTGTCACTGGATGACCCTCGCCTTTCTCGACCCACGTGTTTGCCCATTGTTCTCACCTGTTCACACCTGTCTGCTGGCGTTCAATGTTTCTCTCAGGCTCCTGTGGTTGATTAGCATTGGAGATGAAAGACCAGAGACAAATCGCTCCCTCAAGGAGCTCAGTCGCGTTTTGAGAAAATCAGTATCCAGTTTGGACAGATGATTCCAGGTATCCAACTTATGTATATATACGGCCTAACCAGGCCTATCAAATTGTACTTCCCCGTGCTGGGATAAGGACAGCTTAATAAAAAACAACAGCCTTAACATGCAACACCCAGCATTTTAACCTCGCCAGTAACAGGAGGCCTATCTCCCTGCTGCAGTATGCCTACCCGGAAGTGGTCTCGTACACGAATACTCAGCCCGCTGCTCTCCTCAACCGCTGTCTTGAGGCTGACAATGGATAGTATCTTCAAGTAACCACGAACGGTGCCTGTTAGTCCTCCTGACAGACACCCACCTGCTTGGTTCATGATTATTGGAAACATTGTGTTTCCAGCCACTGGTGAAGCCCTGCAAGCGACACTCATCCTTTGGCCGACGCCCTTGTACAACTCCACGCCCGTCACGCCTTGGATTAAAGGTAAGTGAAAGCAAATATTTGTTCAGTCGGCCCTTCACCCCTGTTCCTAGCACTCATTCCTATTTTCAGCTGTGTTTTCTCTTGTAAATTCCCATTCCTAGAATTTCCGTCTCCCTATGAGACCCATTGAGTGATTTATTTTAAATGGAATTATGCTCATCACATTTAGAGTAATATATATTGATATGCAACGCAATCTTGCAATCGCTGCGTAAATTTTCTTTTACCAATACGAGTATTTCATCGTTGAATACTTTTGTAGATTCGTGTAGACTGCCCCATTGTGTACCTGCCACTGTAGATCAACAGTGACACTCATCTCACTCTCCCAGTACCAATGTTGGGGTGCCATATCCCAGAATGCCAGCGACGCTCACGCTCGCTTACAGTGCTCCACGACCTAGTGTTATTGTGTATTGCTAATTCTAAGTAATCGATCCATACTTTCATGAACCTATGTGATCCCGTAGGTTAGAGTTTTGCTTGCAACTTAGTGGCACTTTTCCATTGATATTGCGAATAATAGAGTTAGCGTTATGAGTGCCACGGAGCCAGGCAGTTCATGTAAACTTTGGTTCTCCCAGTTATAGGGACATAAAAATCTCCCAGATCTCAGAATAATTCAATTGATAATGGACAAGTTCCTACAGAATACTGACGTCGTTTGATTCGAAGGTCTGGTGATTTTCTAGTTTATCTTTTGGCAAGGAATTTCATACATACAAACGGAAGCGTTATTTAGATAAAATCTTATGACATTGAAGATATCTCGAAAAGTAAAGGCGAACCCAGCTAGGAATTTTACTCTATTAAATTTTTTCCTTGTGGTATATTTCCTTGAATGCATAAAGGTGTTCTGAAGATTTCAATTACATAGAAAGTCATATTTCGTGAGAACAGGAAAGGGTCTTTCGAAAGAAATGTTCAAATTCAGTATAACATTTTGCATGAGCAGATATCCCCTAGTAATTCTGCAGTAGCAGGGAGGAATCTTTACAGACTTCTCATACCTTCTTTTAAATAGGAACAAAAGACTTTGCTAGTATCGAAGTTAGCTGTATTATCACCTCCGTTTTTCTAATAAAAGAATTCCCATCAACTTAGGTTTATCTCGTAATTCAAGATAGTATGAAAATATTGGAAATTTACTGACTGAACACAGTGATTGTGAAAAAGCAATAGAAAAAAGAGAAAAATTATACATACTGAAGGCAGGGGATGTAGCAATTACGTTCAAATCTACTTTTCAAGAGTGGGCCTTGTTTCTACATAAAATATTGGCAATATTTACATTTCCTTGAAAAGATAACTAATATTCGTATCGTCAATTTGCCTTAACTCCCTTTTTATTGACTAAAGACATTGCCACATGCTGGATTCCTCGTGAATGAAAGCTTACTTATTTAGAGGAATATTCCATCATAATATTCACTACAATAACGACTGTTTGTGTTCATTTGCCAGCAGCGCTATTCTCATGTGTTTGTCCAGACACGGCGCAGTTGGGATACACCGGAGCAATCCCTATAATATCCTGCACGATTATTGTCGCCGCAATTCCCACTGCGCCTACAACGTCGTCTCTTCCGCCTGAGAAATAGATGGAATCCAAAATGGGGGCGCCGAAATATTGGTCACGGCTACTCCTGCTTAACAAAATCGACCGGATGCTTTATCTGCATTTCCGTTTGTCAGTGATTAACTTTTATGGAATATAAGCTCGAAAGTTGGCGTCAGAGTTAGCTGCTAAATTCTCATAACTGCTACAATGATAGACAACTCATTTGTTTTCTCCGAGAGCGAAATACCTCGATTATCCATTGAATGATTTTGTGTTTTGATCTTCTTCAGTATTCAAGGCTACTGTTTTCCAGTTTGCATAGTACTAAACGAAAAGATATGGATAGGGGAGGGGGGCGTGTGTGTGTGTCCCACGAATGCTATCGAACACAAAGATTTGATGGTCTCCATTTCGTGTGGAAACTTCTCGTCCTCCTTTCCACGCAAACGAGGATGAGTGTGTTTGATCAGCCTTCCAGCGGCTGAGGCGGGCGGGAGAAAAAGGAGAAATAAAAGATGAAACTGGAGTAGCTATCCTTGAGGCTCTCTCTTTCTCTCTTTCTCTCGAAAATATTTTGTATTGGCGGTCGTATCGTGTAGTTCAAAATTCCGGGAATTTCCAAGGCTGTAAAATTTGATAAGAAGTTGCTTGGGTTATAATTCTTTTCAGTTCGAAGGAAATCGTGTCGGGTATTTCTTTGTTTAAATGAGGTTGTTTGTAGAGAATGATATTTTGATTTAACTGCGTGTTTATCCTTGCCTCATTCTTCCGGTTACTGTTAGTTATAGCAGACATAATTACTAATATCATTCTGATATTATTAGATTCAAAGGGTTGTCGGAATATGCCTGATATTAATTTTGAGTCTACTACAAAAAAGTCATTCTCTCTTTAGCTACAAAACCGTTCTATTAAGTAAAACAATCTTCATTTACTAACTGTTCAAATGAATGCATTTTCTTTTGCGACACAAGTATGCATAAAGAAAATGTAACTTGAGGTTTTTTCTTAGTCTTTCGAAACAGTCTTTGAATGAAGGATTGCTTTTACTTGATTAGAGGTGTTTAGCAAAAAAGAGAGAATGCTTTTACTGTAGTAGATTCAAAATTAATTTCAGGTATAATTCTGATAACCTTTTTGAGTTTACTGATACCAGTTGACATTATAATAATATTTTAATAGATAGCAACCGGACGGAATGAATTGGTAAACACTAGTCATTTTGAATTAATAATATTTTAATAGATAGTAACCGGAGGAATGAATTGGTAAACACGTAGTCAAATGAAAATAACATGCTCTCAAAACAACTATGTTCAAAGAAGAAGAAGAAGAAGAAAAAAAAATACCGGACATGCTCTCCTCCGGAAACTGAAAAGAATTACAACCCATTCAATTTTTTTAGAAGTTGACAGCTTTGGAAGATTCCGGAATTTTGCATAACACGGTTCATTCTGATATGGATATTTATGGGGTGGAATGTGAAATGGCGGTTTAGATATGAGCAAATCCCGATGATTGCGGCCTGATCTGGCGTCGCTAATTGACATAGAATATAAATCACTACACGGGAGCCGCATTCAATGTCTGGCTTCCACTTGAGAAATGATAGAGATTTGATTGACAAATGCTGCCAAGAATATTAGACAAATTATGCAGATGTCTCAGTGGCTCGTTTGTTTCATTCTAGTGTTAATCATAGATTGCATTAAACCATATTCGATATTTGCAAAGGGGGTGTTACGTTTTCATACATACTAGGATTGCAAACATTTCCCTTCATTATTCTAAACTTCACTGACTAAGTAATCTTCGTCAGACCTTTAGTATATCTGGTTGATAAAGCCTCTCTTCTTAGACTCAGTCTTGAAGTCTCCTACTTTATCTAATCATATAATTATGTCTCAATCATATTTTCCTTACGATGCTTAATTTTGTTATCGTGTATTATTTATCTAAACCTTCATCCTATTTTTTCCTTTCGGTACAGGGATTATCTGTATAAAATCTCTTTTTCTCAGTACAGATAAGGTTTTTAAGTCACCAGTTTCTTTTTCTTTCTTTTTTTATTCTGAAATATGTATTTGTCTGTTACACTAAGCAATAACGTATTTTGACATTCGCTTCCCTGTTTCATCTTCAAGTGATAACGGTTTTATTTCAAGAGACAGTGTTTAAGTATCTATATTCAGAATCATTTTAGCATGACTACCTACTAATCCCTTTTGCCTTATAATCTCGTAGATCAATTGCGAAGACGTGTGTGTGAAGTTCTACATGTGTAATTTCATCCACTCCAGTTTTTGTTTTATTTTGTTGTTGTTTCAAAAAAAAAAAAATCTTTTTCTCTACCTCTACAAATTTGATTATGGTTCCAGATTGCTCTCTTGTTAGGTCGTCTTTCATATCAAGCTATTGGCCCCATCCCTCACCGGTTTGGGGTTTCGTCACTCACGGTGACCCTAAAGGGTGAAGTGGCCTTTGCAAAAAGCTTGAGCAAAAATTCGGTTTCTGGAAAAGATGTGGATAGGAGATAGCAAGGTCCTCTGGGTGATTTTTAACATGGATTTCATTTAAGTTTTTATGTACCAGAATTTATTTGTCTCAAGATTCCGCGTGATACGAAATCGAGGACATGCACGCCTTTTCAACTTATACATTTAGGTTGATTTCTGGAAGCATTTATTTATTGAGAAACATCCTTTTGTTTGTTTATGGATTAAAGATGGATTGTTCATTTCAATATTCGTGTTTGAGATAAAAGTTTCTAGCTCTCTTTTTCTCTGAAGGAGGCTTTCTTTTCGGTGGTACCCTCAACATACCTTCTCTAAAGGCTCTGTTTTTCTCTTCCATCAATTTAAATCTCAGTGATTTGGACCTCCTGTCCCATGTCCCATTGTAAACTAGCCTTGCTTTTTAATCTAAAAAGAAAAAAGAGGCATCCATTCCGCTGCCTAGATGGACTGAGGTTCTCAGGGTCGAATTTCTTTCAAGACGAGGAGTATATTATCATTGTACTAAAAAGAATTCTGTTAACTTATTGAACAAACTTATATAAAATGGAACATGGCATGTTAAAAAAGTACTTAACTAGAGCTACAACCAGACATTGGAAATATTAATAAAAATACAGCAAATAATACAAAAGGTATTCAAGTAAGTCAGTATGAATTCTTGCGTTGATGGATGTAATAGCATCAGTAGCTTTGGAAACATATTAGACTTGCCTAATGCTCAAATAGAACGCGTGATGAAGAAAAGAATCTTGACATACAAATATGAAAAATATTTTTTACTAAACCCGCTTCTTTAATAAGTAGAGCATTTCAAATCAAGGGATCGTATAGCCCTTAGCCTGTGGTGAATTTGAAATGTAAATAACCAATTCGTAGCCTAAGTTCTACACAACGGCACCCAAATTCCTTTAGTCATTTTAATCGACGTTGAAGACATGACATTGGCGTAATGTATATTAATGAGTACATAAAGGATACCAACTTACTGTAACTGTGAAGGGTGGATTTGCTATCCCTAGCCTAGATGCTTTGAGATCCGACGTTAACACAATCTCCCTTTCACTATTCTCATCCAGAGTTCCCCGTTGGACGAGTGGTTTTCGCGCTCGACTACCAATCCGGTGGTCCGAAGTTCGATTCTCGGCTCTGCCAACGCGGAATCAGAGGAATTTATTTCTGGTGATAGAAATTAATTTCTCGATATAATGTGGTTCGGATTCCACAATAAACTGTACGTCCCGTTGCTAGGTAACCCATTGGTTCCTAGCCACGTAAAAATATCTAATCCTTCGGGCCAGCCATAGGAGAGCTGTTAATCTACTCAGGGTCTGGTAAAACTAAGATATACTTAACTTTCACTATTCTCATCCAAAGGACATCATAGGGAACACCTTCCTATCAGAAGATGTGCATATCCTGAAATAGAATTTCCCCAAATGAAGTTTAAGACAGGAATACGTAAGTGATTGAGGTTCGGAGATGCCGATGACTTCTCGAAGATCGCTGGACCAGGTCTTGTACATATGACACTTGATCGAGACTGCTTCATCTGAGCTGACTCGACTCTATCGGGGCTGTGACTAGACTAACTTTCACCACAGCACAGCGACCGACCAGTTACGTATTAAAAAGAAAGAAAGGAATGCTGCACTTTTGATCATTACTGCCTACATCGCTGAATTGTGGGTGAACAGAGACGTGAGGTTAAATTACCATAAATTGAAGGAAAAATTGATTGGTTAAATAATGGCACAGAGATTCATAATTACTGAAAGACTGAAGAAAAACTGTGCATGTTTATTTTGTAAATATTTATTGGATATGAATATGAATGATTTACTGTAATGAATATATTTACTGTATATAACTGGTGGTTTAATAACTTTTGTTAGTTAAGAAAAAGAAAGAAATTTCCAATGTCCGGCCTTCGATCAAACAACAAACAACCGACGACCGGTAATTAAGAGCTATTACACGTATACTCACAAACTAATACATGAAATAACTAAACGTAATGGTTTTCCTAACTAAACATAAATATAACAAAACATAATATCTTCCTTCCTTTCATGCAATACACATTTACACTTTTGTAAATGAGGAAAGCATGGAAAAACATGCTACAACTTATGGCAAAGTACAATCTCTCTTGCCGAAGTTTCGACAATATTTTCGAATAACAATCATGATGCGAATCATAAAAGAGTAATTCACTTTATATAAGGATCTATTATTCAGTTTTCTAGACTTAAAGCGGTTGATTTAAGATAAAATGCAAGTACGTTTGGAAAGATTGGATAGGAAAAGTCCTATCACTGATGTGATAGGACTTTTTAAACGAAGAATTTGCATTAGCCCTTAAATGCAGAAAACAAAATAAAGGTTCAATACACGAATCACACCCACGCGGGTTCTCTGATAGAGAGAAAAAAAAATCCTTCGCTTCTCTAGATAAGAAGAAATGAATCGTCAGACAGTACAGCACAAGAGTAAAGAAACCAAACCAACCTGAGGATCGAAGACGAATGGTGATTCTTCCTTTGGAGGAATGGTGACCTGAGGAGCAGTGCGGATAATGGCGCCCGCGTTATCTGTGATTTCTGTCACAGACGCTGCGCTCTGCTCCACGACCCACTTGATCTTTCTCGGAGAGAGTAGTATGCTTCCATGCTGCTAGCCAAAAACAAATTTTGAATATTAATGCTCCAATGGGCTTAGAAATTGTCGTTTTTCAAGAAATTCAGCCTGAACAACAAAGTTCTTAATTTTGTGTGTAACTGTTATTGTGTATACTTGATAAAAAATACCCGTTCCATCGTGCCCATTGACAACTTAGTCTATAATTGAGCACGATTGTTAGTACATGATCGGCACACTTAATTTATGTTGGCTTTGAAATATTTAACAAGGTAAATTCCAAGGCAGATTAAAGTTTTTATTTCTATTATTAATGAAGCTGGAAGGAAGAAAATTTACCGTATATATTTTTTCATCTCTGAGACAAAACAACTCTAGATTTTTAACTGTATAAGGGGCATAACAGCCTCCTTTTGCTACAAAATATCCATATCAGTGACATTTCATCTCTCTCTCTCTCTCGTCTCTCTCTCTCAGCGCCTCACATCTCCTTCTCTCTGCTCTCATGACAACCTCCACTCCTCTGTCCCCTCTCCCACATTCCGGCGTCTCCCTCCCCTTCCTCTTCTCTCTCTCTCTCTCTCTCTCTCTATACATATATATATATATATATTATATATATATATATATATATATATATATATATATATGTATGTATATATAAGTATATATAAAGTATGTATGTATAGTATATATATATATATATATATATATATATATATATATATATATGTATTCATATGAACAGTATATTGTTCCAAAAAGAGGACTTAGCAGTCATCGTAACACCGACTTTAGAGAACACGAGGAAATAGAGCGAATGAAAAAAATGATACTGTATATGTGAGAGAATATAAAATCATAATCACTTTAATGAAACCACAAATAAAATTGAACGTGAGGTAACGACTTAGCCATTAACGGGAACACAACAATTAACATGGAGTGCGAAAGCGTTAAGCGGGAAAAAGAATGTTTAAGGAAAAAAGGAAATAATAAGAAATGAAGTCAACAATAACACAGTTTAAATATATGACTTTACAAACAAAACCAAAGTACACCTGAAAAACGAGTGAGTGATATTACATAACAATTAAAACTTCAAACACATTATATTAATAATTCAGTCCTCTTTTGCCACCAGCATTTTGATCGGTTCGCTGAAAGCCTTACTTTGCTTTCCTCTCCTTTCTACTTCCATCTTCACATCACAATTATTGACAACCGATCTCTCCCTCACCCCAAAACCCCACTGCATAAATCCACCACCTCTTTAACCCATTACACATCCACCACCCCTTTAACCCATTACGAAACGGAATCCCAAAATCATCATGTGCACGATATTTTTGGTATGCGTTTTTTCACCAACATTTTCCAAATAATATTTTTGTAATGGGAACTGCGTCATTTATAAACTACTGTTTTTCGTATGGATGATCTCGTACAATGTGTGGGTGAGTAGGCTTTCTTTTTTTTCAACAGGAGTTAGGGAGAGAAATGAGTTGATTTTCACGGACGGTTTAACACCATTTCAGTTCTTTGAGGGAAAAGCATTTACGAGGAATCGCGTCGAGTTTTATAAAAGAGAATATGTAGTTACTCAGAATAATTATTTTTCCATTTATGCTCACTTTTCAGGCTGGACAACACGGGACCTTCTGCTGCTAAATATACATGCGGATACTAAAACAAATACATACATACATTTATACATACATACATACATGCATACATACATATGTACATATATATATTTAATATATATATATTATATATACATATGTATGTATGTATGTATGTATGTATGTATGTTTTAGTATTCGCATGTATGCTTAGCAGCAGAAATCCCCGTGTTGTCAACACTGAAAAGTGAGCATAAATGGAATGTGTGCGTGTATGTGTGTGTGCATGTTTGGTATCAAGCCCAGTCCAAACGCATTTCAACATAACTCTCCAACCTCTCTTACTCCAGCAACGGCATATCTTCTCGCAGTGCCATCTCCTGTAACATCTACCTTTCCATTCGGATTAACTAGCTGGAACACCCTTTCATTTCATTGAACCTTGCAAAGCACCAAATCATTGTCATGTAAATCAATCTTTTATTTTCATATGATTTATCTTGACACAGCCATACCTGTTACGATTAATATTGACTGTTTAACTAATCCTTGTGTGTACAAACTCATAATTCACTCTTTCAGCCATCCAGAGAGACTCACCGATACAGGTAGCACTGTATCTGCCATAGACTTCTGAAACAATCGCTCTTTGTTCCTTCAATTCATAACCAAACATCCAGCCCCCCCTCTCCTCAAATACATTTGCCGGCGTAAATTTGCACATACATACATTCATACAATCATATATCTAAATACACACACACACATATAGTATATATATATATATATATATATATACATATATATATATATATTTTATATATATATATATATATATATATATATATATATATATATATATATTATATATATATATATATAATATATATAAAATATATATATATATATCATATATATATATATATATATATATAATATATATATATATATCTATACGTATGTATTGGATATGTTTATATGTTTTGTTTTCCCTTTTCCCCGAGCAGGAGCTACCAGCGAATTTTACCCAACTTCTCGACCCTTCATCGCCCGAATTGCTAACATTTCATTGAACTTAACCGCCGCTTCTCCGTGAGATATGATGGATATGAAAACATGGGAGTATGTATCACAGAAATAAATTTCTGACTCACCACGGGACCAAACCCCGGTCTTTCGAGTGAGTACAGGGCATTAGAAATTCGGACACAAAGGTCATAAAAGAAGTGCCACGTACCTGAGGGTTGTCCCGGGCTGGCACCTACCGCGCCCAGTATACAAACACACAACAAACACACATACACACACACACACACACACACACACATATATATATATATATATATATTATATATATATATATATATATATATAGTTCAGTTACCTGCTGGTTGAAAAGCTAATATATTGATAGTTATACATCTCATGGTGCATTTACACATCCCTTCATCATGCATACAGAAAATTTTTTTAATATTTCGAACTTGATTAACCTATATCTTAGACATTTTTGGGAAAATATATTTTATTTTTGTTAGTAAGAGGTGCTTCCTTTTTAGATATACCAAATCACTTCATATGAATTTGTCACTGATTATTGTTTGTGAAATGAAAGTTTTCGAAGGTATGCCCAAAAACGAGGAAGAATTATTTTTAATTCTGGAGAAATAGAAAATATATGCGTCGGTGGTAAATTGCACCCTGTAGCATGTCAAAGAACTAAAATCCAGTGAGAGAGAGAGAGAGAGAGAGAGAGAGAGAGAGAGAGAGAGAGAGAGAGAGAGAGAGAGAGAGAGAGAGAGAGCGACAGAGAGAGAGAGAGAGATTAAGAAAAGCCCGCTTTTATTTGAATATTTGTGCAAAATACAGGCCAGGAGAAAAAACCGTATTTACATGTGTTTTTTTATTTTATTTTATTCTATGTAAAAAACCATGAAAATGAATAAGGGACAAACCAAAAACTTCTGTAATTTGTTTGTATTTTCAATGTGTAAAGTTTTAGGGTAAAATATATAAAGAAATATGATATGTACTTACGTATTACATGAAAATAATTCTCTGTTCATTTTATTTTGGTAACGATTTCAACAATAATCTCACTTAAATCTGTGAAAATCTGATACCCTTTTACACGATGGATTGTATATGCAAAATATAGAAAGCACTAAATTTTATTTTTCTCGCCTAAAAGAAACCGAGTCACGTTGTGCAAAGCGAAAACCAGTTACCATAAACGACAAATCTCGTCGGAAACCTTCAATGTCGAGAGCTTTCGGTTGTCCCGACATAGCCACCAGGTTGGGGACTTTTACGCGGTTTTCAGTCAGCTCTGAGCCAATCAGCGATCTGTCTCGGTAAGTGAAAGAGAAGCCCCCTTTTACCTGTCAGGGATATTTCCTGTGGTTCCAGGCTGAAAAGACGGACACCGTTTAGTGAAAAGACATTACCGCAAATGGGATGGGAAATGGACAGCCTATGGTGCCGATTGGTGCCATTTTGCTAGACGAAACTGCTTCAGTGATTTCTATAGGGACCTCTCTCAATAGAGATTGCGTGTCAATAATTGATCACGTTGCGTATGAAGGGAGACAGTCATGTTGCTGAATTTTATGCAAAAAGCTTCAAAATGTATCGTGTGAGAGGGAAAGGCGACTCGCTTTCCACTTACATTTTCCATACATATGGTGTATTCGCTCTCGAAATGCAACGTCTTTGTGGGATTTTATAGCTATGTGTTCTTTTATGATAATTCGGGATTTTATAGCTATGTGTTCTTGGGAAACCATAGCATACGAAACGTTTATGATAATTCGATTTTAGAAAAGTTTTATACTCTTTTTGTCCTTGGTTATATCCCAAAATTCTAAAGAACTAAGTAGGTACGAAATCAAGCATAGTTTTTTGTTATAAGTTTTTCGTTCCTCTCCTTGTCTTAGGGTAATTGAAGTTCCATAGTTTTAAAATGCAAAGATACTACAGGGGCTACTATAGAACCCATGGCACTGTCTACTACGTTCAAAGGGTTGCAAGGACTAAATAGCAGCACACCAAGTACGAATTAATGTAACTAAATAACTAGAATCGACTTCTGAGATTTACATGCTCTAAGAGTTAAGTAGGATTTCCTTCGACGAGTCTGGCACAGAACAGCAGATCAATGCACCGCTCTTATACAGTAACTAGGATCACTTGAGAAATTTTGTAATATGTCTAGTTTTTAATCATTTCTCTCTAACATTAATTCATTAATTGTTTTTTTATTTGTTCAAGTAGACGGAATCGAGGAAATAATGAGAGAGGACGCAGAGAAAGTTAACTGGAAATAAGAGCTGAAGAAATTCTTTTATGCCTGAACATAAAATTCTGGAACTCTAATCCATAGGGAAGATATGACGACCATTGGTGAAATATTTATATACAGCTCTATCGTTGGGGAGTCTCGATTCTTTGGGACTCTTCCACTCAGATCTAAAAATATTTACGTACTCCCTCTTCGTTATAGGCTCGTCTCCGATCGTTCCTTTCATCTTTTGGTAGATTATTCATCTCGAGATCAGAGGGACATTTGTATTCTATGGGTGTCAGTAATCGCTGGATTATGGACACTGTCTCTGCCCTCAGTTGTTTTGTGGTAACCAAAAGTGTACGTGAATTTTAGGAAATATTTCAACTCTGTAACTGATCCAACAAGACTAAAGTATGAAGGCCTCTTGTGAACTGAAGAAATGTTAGTTGCTCACGAACGTTTATTTGATCTAGAACTTTCTCAAATACGGTATCAATAGGATTGAACTGCGCACGACTTCCGGTTCTTTCTTCTATATTGCAGCTAACTTGAATGTTTATGAATATACTGCAGAATCTTGAAGTAATAAAAATCTCTTGCAGAGAAATTGCGTTCCTCATATTCTTTCGAGCACTAATCAGATTTTATGTAAATTGCTACTGAAAACATCTAAGAATGACTGAACCTTTCTGCAGTTTGACGAGTGGTCATACAAGAAAAACACAAATCATCCACCAGCCTGGTATAGAAGAGAGGAAAATAAAGAAAAGTCATGGATCTGCTGGAAACTCTTCCGTTCCATAAACTCTTCCAGCTATTCAGCATTTCTGCGGTCTCTCCCTCATGACACTTTCAATCATAGACTCATGTGACCAAACAGAGAGCCCTCCATTTATCACGCACTCTGGCACCTTCACCTCTTTTCCTTCGTATTTTCTTTCTCTTCATAACACTAGACACCACCTCATCTCAATACCTTTATCCTTTTACTTAATATATGCATTTTATGACGTCACTGGTAAGAACCAGACGAGTGTAAATGAAGTCGGGAAGTGAAAGTCCCGGATATGAAGGATTGGAGACAAATATGCAAAGATTGGGATGTGGATTGATGTAAAAAAAAAAAAAAAAAAAAAAAAATCTGTGTTCCTGGATTGTAGGATTTAAGCCGGGGCAGAGGATTAGCGGATAAACTTTGTTCTGTGGTTTAAAATAATTCAGGTTGGGAGGTTACAACAACGAATTATGATCTAATAAAAATACATTTTATCAATTATATACCGAAGATTTTTTACTGATAAAATAAAACTTTCATTTATGCTCATAACCCTGGTGATATATATATAGCTTGTATAACACATGTTTTTAATTATAAGCTCGTTCATATTTATCGATTTCTATTCTTTGTCAGTAATCACAAGTATTTCATCTTTATATATTAGTTCATTCACATTCCATTCTAGTAACTGGGCATTACTTACCCCATATACATTCATCAACGTCTGTCCATCCATAAGTGACCACAATTTTCATATATTTATGAAAGAGCTACAAAAAGTCATAATACATCCTTACCAGAGACCGACTTTCCACAGAGATTACTTGTATTAGCAAACATTGGTCAGCGAAGCATTTGGATTTACTCTTATTCAGGTTTAGTCTCTGAGCCATTTTCAGTGAGAATGGAGCCATCAGACGAAAAATACAATCATACCCATTTTTTACCAGTCAGACGAATAAGGGCTGGTACCGGGGTTTCCGGTTGGGGGTTAGAGGTTAAGGGGTTAGATAGGCAAGGCTGAGGAGTTCCTGAGTTTACGCCACATGATTAATAGGACTGACAAAGTTCACGGTATCTGAACAACAACCATCTAATACTTGAATCCTAATGAATCTTGCTTGGCAGTGGGAAAGTCGTGAGCACTCGTCCCTCCTCAAAGATGGACAGACAGACAGACAAAACGGAAGACAGACAAAGAAGCTGCCTTTCAGTAGTGCAGCTGAGAATTAAGTAATCAGTTACAGTGAATAGATGAAAGCGGTTTAAGAAAAGCTCTAAAGTGACAAAAATACAAAGTTCATATTGACCTTGGATAACCGGTCGTAGTATTTTGCAAGAAAGGTCGATATCTCAAAAAAAAAAAAAGGAAAAAAAAAAAAAAAAAAAAAAAAAAAAAAATCGACATCTTTCCTCGATTCACACTGTGTCTGCACTGGCCTTGGTAACTTGATGGAACTTATCTTGTTAAATATTCAGCTCACATTTCCGGAACCTATCTTGAATATTTTTAAATATCAAACGTGCTGAGTAAAAAGAGGAAAGATACCCTGTTGGATTTTGTTATGCCGGTGGACTGACGAATGTGATATCACTGATAGTTTTTTATGTTTTCTCTCTTTCAAATATTGTTATTGACTCCTCATATATATACTTATATCTGCTTATTATAGTTTAATGCACAAGAGTAGCACTTGTTCAAATAATTTCAGAATGTCTGAACTTGACAAAACTATTTAATATCATGGAAATATAGAAATCTTTAAGGTCTAGCAAACAAAGCAAGAACCAGCGTTAGGACAGACCTAAGGCGGAAAGACAACAGACTTAATTTTATATACCTCGGTGAATTATTAATTCGTGTATAAGGAAGAACTGTGGAAGTAAAACTTCAAACCAGTGATTCCGAAATTTATACTGACTATTAAACTCTTCATTAACACACACACACACACACACACACACACACACACACACACACATATATCTATATATTATATATATATATATATATATATATGCTATATTTATATATATACTATATATATATATATATATCATATATATATATATATATATATATATATATTCTTATATTTTTGTTTTTTCAGGAGAGCATATTTCCTCCTGTGGTAAGAATTTGTCCAAGATTACTTTTGTAGGAACCAGTGGCAAACGGGCAATATAGTATCCTCATACCAATAACTCTGTCACATTTCCTTCTATTTCTACCATGAGACCAGATAGAGAAAGACCAAGAAATCGGCTTCCTTCGGTGTATTACAAAGGATGAAACAGCATTCCGACAAAGATGCAGAAAAAGATTTGTCTGCGGTCCTGAAATCATTCCTTTTGTGGCGTCTCGCGAATTGAATTTGGTAAATGCATAATTTTTTTTCATAATGATATTTAGATAGAAATGAATTGAAAGAAATATTTTGTTGAGTCGCTGAGTGAAGAGTTTGAAGAATTCAGATTTTCTGAAATGTTTAATTTTTTTTTTTTTTTTTTGTTTTTTTTACTGGACCCTTTTGATTCTATTTTGGTGTGTTGAGACAATCGACTAGAAATGAAGAAATATTTGACTTCTTTATGAAAATAGGTTAAGAATAATATCAATTAAGGAGATGAAAACGATATTAAAGTTGTTCAAGAATCGTTTGACAAATTTATGAATTTATAAAACCTTGGAAAAGATTTCAGTTAAATGCTTAAGTAGTGCAATGCTCTCTCTACCACTGGTCAAGCGGTCGGCGAATTCCAAAGACGCTGAACCAGGTCATCACTCGGATAGGTGACCACCAAGAAACGCTAAACACCGCCAACGAATAAGTCACTCAAAGCAGGCAGCAGTTCTATCAAACTCATCTCCCAAATTCTTGACGAAGGATGACGCCATCTGGCGCATTACGAAGAGCAAGAAGTTGGAGACAAAGAAAGGTGTGATGACACACCCCGTGACAATTGCCTTAAAGAATGAGGTTCTTGAAAGAAAAACTTCATTTCACAATCCATTACTTTCCCAAATAGCGCCTCGGTGGCGTGGTCGGTATGGTGTTGGCGTGTCACCTCGGTGGCCGCGAGTTCGATTCTCGGGATTCCATTGAGGTGTGAGAGATGTGTATTTCTGGTGATAGAAGTTCACTCTCCACGTGGTTCGGAAGTCACGTTTAGCTGTTGGTCCGGCTGCTGAATAACCACTTGTTCCATGCAACGTAAAAACACCATACAAACAAACAAAACTTTCCCAAATAAAGTGTTTGTGAAAATAAATAAATAACGATGTAAAACACATTCTGCCGCCAGAATGTTTTGTGGCCGTTCCCTGGTATATAGACCTGGATAAGGTCTATAAGATTAAGGACAAATTTCTTCATCCTAGAGTCTGAAACTATACGAATAATTTCCCAACATTTATTCGTCTCATCGACTTAAAATATTAGAATCCAATTTGTTTTCTATTATTCCTGTAAAAGAAGAAACTAATAATGATATATTATATTTCCAGTTTTCTTTCCAGAATCCAATGTCAGTCGTTTTCTGTTCCTCGATATTGAACGATGGATAGAGTTTGGATAAGAATATCTGGCTGGGATCCTCTTTTTCTTTGGCTCATTAGGATTCGCGAGATGCATCAATGAATTCCAGGGAGAGAGAAGGTGATAGGAAACTGAATTAGAGAGATGAAAAGAAAAAGTCAATCATTTATCGAATAAACTGAATGAAGAAGCACCAAATCAGAGATTTTTTTCATATTTAGTTTAGGATCACATTACTGATGCCATTAACTGGTGGATTTATTACATTATCATCTTTTAAATTGAATTTCCTGGGTCTCCGCATCTGTGTGAGTCTCATTTGTTGTTTCATTAGGGTTGTGTTTCTGATATGATACTTATCCGAATCATGAATTTGGTGTTTTTGTGATCTTTGTAGGTTATGTAAGTTTAACCGTTGTGTTTTGTGCTTTTCGTTTAGAGTGATGACTTACCTTCTTATACGTTTCCATCCAAGTTTTGTTAGAATATGGCGAATTTACAATATTTGTATAAATCAACCTTTGTTTGTCCCCGCTCTCTAAGATGGATTAGAAAATTATGATGGTACAATGCAATTACGTTTAGTATTAAACACTTTTAATATACTGTTATTATCATTATTATTATTATTATTATTATTATTATTATTATTATTGCTATTATTATTATTTATTTTTTTTTGCTCTATCACAGTCCTCCAATTCGACTGGGTGGTATTTATAGTGTGGGGTTCCGGGTTGCATCCTGCCTCCTTAGGAGTCCATCACTTTTCTTACTATGTGTGCCGTTTCTAGGATCACAGTCTATTGCATGAGTCCTGGAGCTACTTCAGCCTCTACTTTTTCTAGATTCCTTTTCAGGGGTCTTGGGATCGTGCCTAGTGCTCCTATGATTATGGGTACGATTTCCACTGGAATATCCCATATCCTTCTTATTTCTATTTTCAGATCTTGATACTTATCCATTTTTTCCCTCTCTTTCTCTTCAACTCTGGTGTCCCATGGTATTGCGACATCAATGAGTGATACTTTCTTCTTGACTTTGTCAATCAACGTCACGTCTGGTTTGTTTGCACGTATCACCCTATCCGTTCTGATACCATAGTCCCAGAGAATCTTTGCCTGATCGTTTTCTATCACTCCTTCAGGTTGGTGCTCGTACCACTTATTACTGCAAGATAGCTGATGTTTCTTGCACAGGCTCCAGTGGAGGGCTTTTGCCACTGAATCATGCCTCTTTTTGTACTGGTTCTGTGCAAGTGCCGGGCATTCTCTTGCTATGTGGTTTATGGTTTCATTTTTCGTATTGCACTTCCTACATATGGGAGAGATGTTATTTCCGTCTATCGTTCTTTGAACGTATCTGGTTCTTAGGGCCTGATCTTGTGCCGCTGTTATCATTCTTTCAGTTTCCTTCTTTAGCTCTCCCCTCTGTAGCCATTGCCAATTGCCATCGCTGGCTAGTTCTTTAGTCTGTCTCATGTATTGTCCGTGCATTGGTTTGTTGTGCCAGTTCTCTGTTCTGTCTGTCTTTCTCCTGTCTCTGTATATTTCTGGGTCTTCGTCTACTTTTATTAGTCCTCTTCCCATGCACTCTTTAGCCACTCGTCTTCACTGGTTTTCAGATATTTGCCCCAGTGCTCTGTTCGCGATGTTGACGCAGTCCTCTATACTTAGTAGTCCTCTCCCTCCTTCCTTTCGTGTTATGTATAGTCTGTCCGTATTTGCTCTTGGGTGTAGTGCTTTGTGTAGTGTCATATGTTTCCTGGTTTTCTGATCTATGCTGCGGAGTTCTGCCTTCGTCCATTCCACTATTCCTGCGCTGTATCTGATTACTAGCACTGCCCATGTGTTTATGGCTTTTATCATATTTCCGGCGTTGAGTTTTGTCTCGAGTATCGCCTTGAGTCTCTGCATATATTCTTTCCTGATCGTGTCCTTCATCTCTTGGTGTTTTATATCCCCTCCTTCCATTATTCCCAGTATTTGTATCCTGTCTAATCTATGTGTTTGATGTTGCTCCCATCTGGTAGCTTATTCCTTCAGTTCTCGTTACTTTGCCTTTTTGTATGTTGACTAAGGCGCATTTTTCTATTCCAAACTCCATCCTGATGTCCCCAGATACAATCCTTACAGTCTGGATTAGGGTATCTATTTCCTTGATGCTCTTACCACACAGCTTGATGTCGTCCATGAACATCAGATGGTTGATTCTGTTGCCTCTTTTCTTGAGTTGGTACCCGGCATCCATCTTCTGTAGTACTTTTGTCACAGGGATCATGGCTACTACGAAGAGTAGTGGGACAGTGAGTCGCCCTGGAAGATCCCTCTCCTGATATTAACCTCTGCCAGTCTTATTCCAGAGCTTGTAAGTATTATATTCCAGTTGGCATTGTATTTTTGTTTGAGGAAGCTTGATGGTGTTTTCTCTGCCCCATATATTTTCAGGCATTCTATTAGCCATGTGTGTGGTATCATGTCGAAGACTTTCTTATAGTCTATCCATGCCATGCTTAGGTTGGTTTTCCTTCTCCTACTGTTCTTCATTACCATTTGTCTATCAGGAGCTGGTCTTTTGTGCTCTACACTTCCTTCTGCAGCCTTTCTGTTGGTGATGTGTTTGTCTCCTCTAGGTAGTTGTATAGCCTTTCACTGATGATACCTGTTAGTAACTTCCACATATTGGTAGGACAGGTGATAGGCCTGTAGTTACTGGCTATATTTCCCTTACTCTTGTTTTTTTGTACTAAGGATGTTCTTCCTGTGGTCATCCATTTGGGTGCTTGGTGATTTGAGATACAATGCTGGAGTTGTTCTGCTATTCGTGGTGTAGGGCCTTGAAGTTTTGAGCCAGTATCCATGGACCTTCATCGGGACCTGGGGGTTTCCAGTTTGGCATTTTCTTTAGTTGGTGTCTGACTGTGTCTGTCGTGATCTCTGTGAATCTTTGTTTTATTCTCCCTGTTTCCTCAGCCTTGACTTCCTTGAGCCATGTTGCATGTTTGTTGTGTGATACCGGATTGTGCTCCATATGTTTTCCCAGAGTCTCTTATTATATTATTATTATTATTATATCATTATTATTATTATTATTATTATTATTATTATTATTGGAATAGGGTGATATATTATTATTATTATTATTATTATTATTATTATTGTATATCAGGTCCACAATAATATTAGTGGTGAATAATTACCCAGGATGAAGTTCGAAAGCTCTTGTAACGTTTTTAGGAAATCAATACTATTCACCACTGAATATCATTGTGGACCTGATATACAGCAACCCCGCTCTCGAGCTAGAGGTGAAAGACCTACTGATACTACTGCTACTACTAATTATTATTATTATTATTATTATTATATTATTATTATTATTATTATTATTATTATTATTATTATTATTATTATTATTATTATTATTATTATTATTATTATTTTATTTTTTTGGGGGTAGAATACCCTCTTTTAGACAAACTCTGTTTAATAAAATGGCAGAATTATGTGAATTAATTTTATATTATTTTCTATTTTTTTCTTATCCGCTTCTCTGGCTCAGCTGTGTTTCTTAGTAAATGGCCAATAATCATATGGGAATTCCCAAAAACTGCTGGAGGGATGTTTTATTCAAAAACAAGATTTTGGTGTTATTTATCTGGTATACTGGTATTTTCAAATAAAACATCCCCTCCAGCATTTTTCAGAATTTCCCAATCTGAATATTGGCCAGTTACTAAGAAGCATCGCTGTGCCAGATAAGCGGATGATCAGAAAAATAGAGAAAATAGTATATAAAATCAATTCGCTAAATTCTGCGATTTTATTTATTGATTTATTGTTTTTTTTCTATTTATTTATTTATTTATTTATTTAATATTTATTTATTTATTTATTATTATTATTATTATTATTATTATTATTATTATTATTATTATTATTATTATTATTATTATTATTATTATTATTATTATTATTATTATTCCAAGTATTTTTATTAATATAACCAAGAACAGAATCCAGCCTGAAATATTTATAGCGGATCATTTAGAAAGTATAACATATTGTAGCAAACATTTACATTATTCCTCGGAAATAATAACACTAGTATTGTCAATCATGAACTTTGCAACGGCTGCTGCTCTCTTTGTTTGTTCCTGTATCTGACTTTACCTATATTTTGACAATTGCAAATCCAAAACGTTCCTGGGCCTTCAATTATTATTAGAATATTTGTTTTCTTTTCTTAAAATGAATTTTCATCTGGGTTCACAGCTGTAATAAATAATAGTAGATAGGGTAGCGTAATAACAGAAAGAGAGAGAATAATCAGAGTATGTACAGTGAAAATAACGAGAAAGAGAAAGAGAAAGAGAGAGAGAGAGAATTGAGCTTTGGTGTGTGAGTCAAATTTGATTAATAAGCCTAGACGTAATAAAACCATAGTCACAGGACGTTGGCGAGACGGGAAAGTGGCAACAGTCATAACACCGTCGCAATTGAATTGAAATCTTAAGACCGCCATAAAATCTTTGACCTGTGACCTCGCACTAGACTCACTCAGCTTCTATCGATAATGAAGCTCCACTTCCAGGAGGAGGTTAATTAACTTACTCCGCCTGAAAGAGGAGGAATTAACATGTTAACCCCACCTAAAAGGGGATGGGGAACAATAAGAGAGAATCCGCTCCACGAATCAAGAATCCGTTTGGGAGGAGAACTAGAACGTACACCGCCTTAGGAGGTTGGGCCAATTTCGATCCTGGGGTAGCTGTTTGCAGAACGCCAGAAGAACGAGAGAAAGAACCAACTGCCGTCGTACAGTAAAGAAGCAAAACTTTGCCAATGGTCCTAACCAGACTCTCAATTTGTAAACTTGTAGTTGTAACTTGTATTCTTTGCAATAGTAAAGACAGAAATTCTGCCGTTCGTCTCATTCCAACTTCTCCTGAGAGTCTAATAATATTACTAATATCTTACTAACATTTAAGAAGAAGAATGAAGTCAAACATAGAACCAGATCGCAGAACGAATCATCTAGAAGAAAGAAGAGGTAAGAGAAAATACACTCTAACACTCTACGGTCTTATAACACTAAATTCAGCAGTTTAAATATCAGACCTAAAATTTATTACCTAGTTTTACGGAGACAGGAAATCAAAATAAGCAAAATGTCACTTACTGATAACTTAAATAGATAGAGTCTTCGTACCGCGATATAAAAGTACATTACAAAATAATGATAATGTGCAAATACATTATTGAAGTACTAAGTGAGTTTTGGGCTGATGTTTAGACAATATTCTTTTCCCCAAAGTTTGCTATGTACAGAAAGACAACTCATAGATATTTCTCAAAAAAGCGCTAATGGCTTCCTCAGGTAGTCTTCACAGCAATTGATAGTTTCGGAATTTCGCTATTCTCTCTAGATTTTTCTGCTTCTCTTTACTTAAGGTAAAACATACAGGACTTCTAAGAGGTCAGGACTTTGTTATTTTCATTTTTGTTTATTTTTTCCATGAGGGAAAGGACTTATTGCACACTGAGTGCCTGCTTCAAGTCTGCGTTATTTGCATAACTTGGGCTATGTTATCACTATTTCATGCCTTGCGTGTTCCTACCAGTGTGTGCTTATTGCATAGCTAGTCCAGTAGTTTCACAGCTCATTGAGCACCCACAGATTTTGCGCTTTTAGCCAATTTTGCACTCTGTTTCTTTGCCCATCTGTGTCGTGAGTGTCACATATCTGGCCCTCCAGAACCCAGGTACCTTAATTGCCACCACCACAACTGCGTAGTATAACACAACCTGCACCTATGCCACACAGCACAGGGTGCCACCAGCGTATCCTTCACCCCTACTTGCACTTCAGGTAACAAAATTTGGGTCCTCAAGTGTCACCTACTCGCCCCAAGGAACGCTCTCAGTGCCATTCTTTTTATTACGTAGTACTACTCACAGTATTTGTTGGTCCTCACCTGAATTAACCAAATACTAGTTCTCTTGAACAACCTTGCACTTAGTGCCAGTGCTACCTTACCGGAGGGGCACTTCCAGTACCGAGTAGCCTACCACAGGTACTTTCTCATTTACTAGTGCTACCACCCACTGGCCCATACCTTTGCATAACCACACCCTGCCAGATGGTCACATGGTCCACCACCTATCTATTTCACACTTTGCTTGAACCCTTTGGCTCTATGCAACCGCAACAACATGTCTGCTGATGGGGATAAGGCCACCTTGGAATTTGGGAAGGGATGAACTTCAGTGGGGAGCAACTGATCACATGGGTCCACGAATAGGTCGATGACGCTGAGAAATAGGCTGCCTCTGAGAAGAAGAGAGAGGAGAAGGAGGCTGCCTCTAAGAAGGAGGGAGAGGAGCAGTGGAGAAGCAATGGCAGTACAAACTAGCCTTGACCCAGGAGAAAAAAAACTTTTGCTGAATTAGAAAGATGAGAAAGGAAGAACCAGGGAAAACATGAGCTAGCACTTGAAAATTCCTTCCATGAGAATGCTATGGCACTTGCCAACATAGGGCCGAGTATCCCACTGCGGCATCTCGGATTCCACCTTCAGCAGCATAAGCTCGCTAATCCCGAAGCGGGCCGTCACAGAAACTGAGGCATTGCTCAAACGAGTTGGAACATGGAAATGAAGATCTCCCTGATCCTTGTTAAACACATAGATGGCAAGAGACTGGTTGCCTTCTGGTCTTTAGTTCGACGTCCGAAAGGCGGTCATCAAAGCCTATGAGATTACTCCTGAATGGTGGAGACAATGTGCACGGTCTACCCAATGAAGTGGGTCAAACTTGGGCAGATAGGGCCTACCATAAGACACGGGCTGTTAAGCGTTGGCTGTACGGCCTTGAAACCTCAAACTTTGAGGACCTTCTAGAATGTGTGCAGATGGAGAATTTCTTTTATTAAGCCCTCAGTTCATTAGCTACATACCTAAGTGAGAAAAGTTCCAAGACATTCGCTGACTGCTGCCACTTTGTGGATGATTGGGACACCTTTCATCCTTCTGCTGGTACCCTGAATTAGAAGATACTCCTCCTGGTTACAACTCGGGACCTCTTTAAACCTTCTATATGCACTCATTGCAAAAGGAAAGGACACTCGGAATCCCAGTGCCGATCTAAAGGGGAACCACTGTCATATCTCCCTCTGATCACTCCAACCAACATCAACAGTCACCTCCATCTCCTCAAGGAGGATTCAGCAAATTTTATTGCACTACATGCAAATCTATGTACCCTCCACCAACTAGCGGTTACCAATTATCCATTGTGGCGCCTCCTCGAGGTCACTATCCCGTACGCCAAGTCAAGACATTTGAAGGCACTGGCTTGCAAATTTCCCTGTTACCGGAAGACAAGCTCCCATAGGGGGCCAAGATTGAAAAACACAAACTCATCACCATCGAGAGCATCAATCATTTGAAAATGGCTCTCCCAACAGTTCGTTTGAGGGCCACCAGGTCCCACAGAACCAAGATCTGCACACTGGCAGTAGCTAAGCACCTTCCTGGAGGATATGACCTCCTGGGACAGGAGCCCCATTGTCAGCCCTCCTCATGCCAGTGGCATTTGAGCACCCTAAGCAGTGGCAGTCTCTGTCTGTCCCGAACGTTGAGCCATTTCCAAATGTAATTCTTGTGCTTGGCCCTGCCTTAGTGCCATTGCCATCGCCTTTCTTTGCAATACCTCCGTTATTCGGCAATTAAGTTTTCCTCGTTTCGTTAGATCCAGAAAAGCATCAGACTTTTGTTTTCACAACATTGTTTTTTCCTCCCGTTCCTTCGTTTTTCCATCTACTTTTCTCTATAGCTGATGTCAGGAAAAGTAGCATTCTTGTCCTAAAAGTTTTCTTTTAAAAATTTTTCTTTCCTGTGACCTTCAACGTTCCGTCACTTTTTACAACAAGTTGCACCATAAATATAACAATCATTGCATAGAGTACGCTGTTTTTTTTTTTACTTATTTCATATTCGTAAAACTAAGATACGTTATGAATCCACATTGCATCATGGAATAAAAATATCATTGCACGGAACACTGTTTCTGATATATGCAGTTTTTCAATTCCTGATATGATGATTCATTTTGAATCAACTTGGTTTTTTTTTTTACTGCGAGCATGATTTCATTCTACCTTTGAATGAAATCATACTGGATTAATTAGACTGTTTTTGATCTCTTTTACTATTCCTTTACTATTCTTTAACTATATCCGACAAACTTCTTGAGGAAACAAAGAATGGAAGAAAAAGGCCCGAATTAATTAGTTTTTTTTCTTTCGAAAATATAAAGGGGAGAAACCTCCGAGTAAATAGAGACGTTTATATTTTCCTTTCCTTTCGTTAAATCGAAATGTTTCTTTCGCCTCACCTTAAGGAAATTTGCTCCTTCTCTGATTTATAGTTTACCAATACTGCAAAAGGGCTCAGACTTGGTTGGAAAACATCGTTCGTGTTGTTGAATAAATAAGATGTTTACGTGTTCGCTAGCAGTTTTTTTTTTATGTGCCAGCAGCCTTTTAGTTTCACGATATTTAAGAAGAAACGTGTTTATATTATCGGAGTAAGGCATCGTTACTGGATCTTTTTTCTAATTTTTATCTACTTTAACCTTTATATATACATTTCTTTGATAATATTTACTAGAAGATGTTGAATAAATTTTGTGAATATGGCAGTATCTGAGTTTTTAATCACTTAGAAATAATAACTGCGATCATTAGGCAAAAATAAAAGAAATAACACTATAAAAGCGAATGAATACCTTGTCAGTAAGACCATTTCATGACTACCAGTCCGTACCTCTGCTCTCTGCTATGTTGAATATCGCAAAACAGTTTTGACAATATGACGGTACATACTATATTGATTTATTTATTTACCTTTTTGGTTCATGTAAAAAAAAACCAATATGATCGTTAGTTCACTTCGAAATTTAGTATATATATATATATATATATATATATATATATATATATAATTTTCGTTAAAAGGCAATTGCTTTAGTGGCATCAATAAGTTTCTTGCAGGTATCTTCATACCGACGAAGTTTTTTCCGATTCTCGTTCGTCAATTTCTGGTGAAATATACGCAGACTTCCTTCTTCCATTTATTGAATTTTGTCACGACAGCTGTTTCGCCTTATGGCATTATCAAGCGACTACTGACTTACAATCTGACCTTTCGGCCTATTTATCTCATCGTGTGGGAGGTATGACCTCGAGGTATGGGTACTGGTTAGTCTAGGGATTAACAGCTTAAGGGCGTTGTTTTAGTTACAAAGAATATAAGGACATATGTACTGCGACAATAAGAGTGAAAGTTTAAAACAGGGGTTGGTTAAATAAATATTCAAAATACAATGCCATGTGCTAGAGTTTCCTTAAATGTATGTTTAAAATTTAATATGTTACATGTTGGTTTTAGATAAAAATTACAAAATTACATACAGGAATGAAAATGAATATAGAAATCTAAATACGGGAGTACAAATATATGTATATATTTTATAGCATGCATAAAGGTACAAGAGATAATTTCTGTTTATACATAAATGTGTATGATTTAAATTTGAACGCACGCGGGGAGTGCCCGGACGCATATAAAAAGTCTGTCGTGAGTGCGTATGTCAACAGAACCTTCACACACAGCTCATCATGGAAAGATATACATAACGAACTCGACCGAATTCGCCAACTGCTGACAAACAACGGGTATGCAGATCAAATTATCGAAGCAGCAATAAAAAAGAAAATGGACGAATTTTACCAACCCAACACCATGGCGAAAAACGAGGAAAACTTGATTATTTACCATCGTGTACATTATGGGTCTGCATACAAGGAGGATTGCTGCACACTACGCGGGATAATAAACAGAGGCGTAACCCCAAAAGCCCCTTACCATAAAATAAGCCTCAGGATATATAGTAAGCCCAACCTTGTAGCAGCCTTAATAATGAAGAACAGCACCGCTCCGGGGGGACCGAAGGAGATGTGCACGAATGTAGTTTACAAATTTACTTGTCCAGAGGAGGTGTGTAAACCTCACAGCCAAAACTACATCGGGCACACTACAACGACCCTTCGGAGACGTCTGCTGGCTCATAGAAATCAAGGGGCCATCCATCAACATTACATAGATGTTCACGACAGGAAGCCATCTCTACAAGAGCTCATAGAAGGCACCCAGGTCGTACACAGAGAAGACAACTACGGTCGTCTCTTAATAACGGAAGCAGTGAGCATCGCTATTCAGAAGCCGACCTTGAACGTCCAACAAGAATCGGACCATACTCCCCTCCAGCAGGAGAAGGAATACCCAAGCCAACAGGGACCAGACAGCGAGCCCCAATCCACCGAGAACATCGCGCCCCTTGGAAGGCATGAGAAGACCCAGCGTCAGCGAAAGTCAAGTAACATCCTTACTCAGGTCGCTGAGACCCCGCCCAACACGAATCAGCAACCGTTAACCAACGTAGACCATTTTGGACATACACACACACACACACACACACACACACTCAAATTTAAATCATACACATTTATGTATAAACAGAAATTATCTCTTGTACCTTTATGCATGCTATAAAATATATATATATATTTGTACTCCCGTATTTAGATTTCTATATTCATTTTCATTCCTGTATGTAATTTTGTAATTTTTATCTAAAACCAACATGTAACATATTAAATTTTAAACATACATTTAAGGAAACTCTAGCACATGGCATTGTATTTTGAATATTTATTTAACCACTGTTTAAACTTTCACTCTTATTGTCGCAGTACATATGTCCTTATATTCTTTGTAACTAAAACAACACCCTTAAGCTGTTAATCCCTAGACTAACCAGTACCCATACCTCGAGGTCATACCTCCCACACGATGAGATAAATAGGCCGAAAGGTCAGATTGTAAGTCAGTAGTCGCTTGATAATGCCATAAGGCGAAACAGCTGTCGTGACAAAATTCAATAAATGGAAGAAGGAAGTCTGCGTATATTTCACCAGAAATTGACGAACGAGAATCGGAAAAAACTTCGTCGGTATGAAGATACCTGCAAGAAACTTATAGATACCACTAAAGCAATTGCTTTTAACGAAAATTGTATTAGAGAAAAACTATGCCCTAAAAGTATATATATATATATATATATATATATATATATATATATATATATTTATATATATATATATATATATATATATATATATATATATATTTTTTTTTTTTCATTTTAACACCTTTCTCTAGACTTTTATCCAAATGAGAGCTGTCGAGAATGCCTTGGTTACCTACATGATAAATGACACGAAAACAATAAAAAAAAAAAAAAAATATTTTAGAAAATCCACAGCCAACTTTGGAGCCTGTTTGAATCTCTATTACGGTGTACCCATAACCGACTGATCATCATAAACTATAATTGATACTTACTGAGATGCCTTGCATGTCAGAAAACCATATCTCTTCGAAAATGAGCCTCAACGCGGATACATTATCCGCCTATAGTAATCGCACTTTCATGTGTATATCTTACTTGGCTCTTTGTTTCTCAGTGATGTAATAACGTTTCGCCTGTTATTCATGACATAAAAGAATTTATAGACAGTGGAATTGCTTGCCAGAGCGAGACGGAGCGTGAAGAGAAATTTGATAAAAATGGGCTTTCATTTGAAGCAAGAATTCGGTGGTTGCAGCTGGTGCTAGCAACGTTTAATGGAAATAACAAGCATCTTGCAGTGGTCTTTGAGATTTACTCTGTCTAAAGAAAAAGAGAGAATTTTAATTGAACTACCATTCAGTATCTATCGAAAATTGTTCACCGATCTTCAGTACACAAGCCATCTTATTTAGATTTCATATGCCAATATCAACTGTATTTGACATTGGATAAAAACACTTTACAAATTTAGCGTTATATTTGTTTTATTGTTTAGTTTCGATAAGAAGTAAGTATTTCAGTCAAAACAACTTAATGCATTACAGAATTGTATTACATATTCTATGTATAAGTTAAATTTAATCCCAATAAAAAGACATTGTCTTGTTTTTAGTTTTTTTTGTACCGGTCACGTTTCGAATTTTTGTTTTTTGTACCAGTTACGTTTCGAATTTTTGATTTTTTTTTTTAGTACCGGTCACGTTTTGTCTTGTTTTTTGTACCAATTACGCTTCGAATTTTTTTTTTGTTCCAGTTACGTTTCGAATTTTTTTTGTTCCAGTTACGTTTCGAATTTTTTTTGTTCCAGTTACGTTTCGAATTTTTCGTTTGTTTTTTGTACCGGTTACGTTTCAAATTTTTTATTTTGTTTTTTTGTACCGGTCACGTTTCGACTTTTTGTTTTTTTGTTATTTATACTGGTTACGTTTCGATTTTTTTTTTTTTTGTACCAGTTACGTAAAGAATTTTTTGTGTTGCTTTTTGTACCGGTCACGTTTCGAATTTTTTATTTCTTTTTTGTATCAGTTACGTTTCGAATTTTGTTTTGTTTTGTTTTTGGCACCAGTTACGTTTCGAATTTTTGTTTGTACCAGTTATGTTTTGAATTTTTTGTGTTGTTTTTTGTACCGTTCACGTTTCAAATTTTTGTTTTGTTTTTAGTACCAGTTACGTTTCAAATTTAAAATTTTTTCTTTTTATCAGTCACTTTTTGAATTATTGTTTTTTGTTTTGTTTTTAGTACCAGTCACGTTTCGACTTTTTTGTTTTGTTTTTATACCAGTTACATTTCGATTATTTTGTTTTGTTTTTTGTATCGGTCACTTTTCGAATTTTTGTTTTGATTTTTGTTACGTTTCGAATTTTTTGTTGTTTTTTACTGGTCACGTTTCTTTTTTTTTTTTTGTACCGGTCATGTTTCGATGTTTTGTGTACTAGTTACGTTTCGAAATTTTTTGTTTTTTGTACCAGTTATGTTTCGAATTTTTTGTTTTGTTTTTTGTACCAGTTGCGTTTCGAATTTTTTTTTTGTACCAGTTACGTTTCGATTTTTGTTTTGTTTTTTTGTACAAGTTATGTTTCGAATTTTTTTAATTTGTGTTTTGTACCGGTCACGTTTCGAATTATTATTTAGTTTCGAATTTTTTTTTATTGTTTTTTGTACCAGTTACGTTTCGATTTTTTTTTTTACCATTCAAGTTTCGAATTGTTTTTTTTGTTTTTTTTGTACCGGTTATGTTTCGATTTTTCGTTTTTTTGTTTTTTGTACCGGTCACGTTTCGATTTTTTTTGTACCAGTTACTTTTTGTTTTTTTTTGTTCCAGTTACATTTCGAATTTTTTGGTTTGTTTTTTGTACCAGTCACTTTTCGAATTTTTGTTGTTTTTTTGTATCAATTACGTTTCAAATGTTTTTTTTTGTATCAGTTACGTTTCGAATTTTTTGTTTTGTTTTTTGTACCGGTCACTTTTTGAATGATTGATTTTTTGTTTTTTGTACCGTTCACGTTTCGAATTCTTTTTTTTGTTATTTATACTGGTTACGTTTCGATTTTTGTTTTTTTGCTTTTTGTACCGGTCACGTTTCAAATTTTTTGTTGTTTTTTGTACAGGTTACGTTTCTATTTTTTTTTTGTACCGGGTACCTTTCAAATTTTATTTTTGTCTTTTGTTTTTTGTACCAGTCACGTTTCGATTTTTTTTTGTACCAGCCGCTTTTAGAAAAACTTCGGTAATTTCGTCCGAGGCAGTAAGTTTATTTCCCTTTATCTTTCAGAGGCTTATCACACATTTTCCTTTTTGTGGAGCCAATTTATGCCAGAGGTTAAGGGAATTTGTTTCTTTAACAACAAGGTTTCAAAAGCAGAAACAGAAAATAGCGAAAGTGGGCGGAAGGCCTTCTGGGGCAGAAATGTCTTGACAAAAATCTTTTGTTCGCTTTGGAAACAGAAATAAAGAACCGTTCGCTGCAGCAACCATTGACAATTGACTCGGATGGAAAGAAAAGATTTTTTCTCGCCCAGAACTTTTCCATCTTTGAGAAGTCAGAAAAAAAAAAGAAAAAATCCTTATCAGATGAAATTCATCGACCACCATTTTCCGGAAAGAAAAGCAAACAGCATTCGCGGATTCCAAAACAAACATACTTTTTCCTTTGCGTTTTTACTGATTCCATTGGAATTTCTGTCATTGTTTTTCTTCTGACGTGTACCGCGAACCGTCATTAATTGTAAACAACAACCTAATTCCTGTGTATTTTGAAAACAAGCGATATATTTTTTTATTCAATCTCCCTAGGTTCCCCTGAAAGAAAAAAAAAGAGAGAGAGAAAAAAACCAGAATATAAGTAACCAAGGTTTTACAGGTCACTCTGATTTATTAATCTAGCAAATTTACCTTTTGCCTATATGTGTCTCACCCTTTTTAAGCCCTTTGTTTTTATTCTACACATTCGTCATTCATCTGCAGTCAGCATCCGAACATTATATTTATATGGTTA
>NC_061107.1:28389226-28396726 GCF_015104395.2 Macrobrachium nipponense | reverse complement strand
TCTACCCTGCATATTTCTGGTTTCATTCTAAGATCTCACCTCCTCTTGAATTTCAGACACTTTTACTACTTTTAGTTGCTTTATCTCATTTCGCCCATCAGTGCTCTCATAATCTACAAACGTCCACCATTTTAACTTCCATTCACGATTCAATTCGTCTAATTGCTTTGTATGACTACTAACATCACTCTATACATTAATATACTAAACAACAGTGAAGACATAATCCGACGTATGTCTCTTTTCTGGTGCTATTATATAAATTACTCTTGGCAGACATATATGATATGCCCTGTATTACTGTCTTGTGTTGAGCACTTTATCCAGATATACTCTTGCTTGTTCAAATTCTTATCAGCCCTCTTGTCCAATCTCCTGCTTGTTGTACACTTTCTCTGATATATATATATATATATATATATATATATATATATATATATATATATATATATATATATATATATATATATATATATATATATATATATATATATATATATATATATATATATATATATATATATATATATCAGTGAATTATGTAGATAATCTAAAAGGTTTTGATTATTAAGGGGTTCTTGAAAAGTGCTTATTGTACACTTTCACTGATTTATATATATATCTATATATATATATATATATATATATATATATATATATATATATATATATATATATATATATACACAAAGGTTTTTTTGCCACGAAGGAAAAAAATGAAAAAGCGAGTTAGCCGAGTACTTTCGGTCCTATTTGGACCCTTTACTGAGGCATACTGATTTTACAAGGAACACCATAGTCAAAAGAAGGCTTAATATACATACTGACACTACCAGATTAGCCATAAGGGCGATTTTCACTCTACAGAGAGGAGGAGGAGTCATAGGCTAGCCACACCTTGAAGGATACCCGCAGTAAACAAGTGATTCTTCCAGAAAACAGTACATTTTGAAAACAACACGGGAGCATATACAATTTAATATCATGAATTTTTACACAAATTTTCCCAACAAAAATTATTATTAATGAAAAGACGAAAGAAAATATAAATATATATATATATATATATATATATATATATATATATATATATATATATATATATATATATATATATATAAAGAGAAAGAGAAAGAGAGAGAGAGAATATAAAAAAAGAGAGAGAGAGAGAGAGAGAGAGAGAGAGAGAGAGCAGAGAGCGAGAGAGAGAGAAGAGAAAATAATAACTATATACATGTGGGACTAATTTATTAGTTGTTCATTTATTTTGAGGTCCTTCATAAACATCTTACAAATGTATGGGTCCAAATGGTACATTCCCAGACTAAGATTTAGGTTGTTTTTATTAGTGATTTGTATAATTGCCGATTCCAGTAAATTTCTTGAAACATAATCATTAGATCTAGCAATTACCGAGGTATGACCCCAATTAATACAATGAGATTTTTCACTCAAATGGATAAACAGTGCATTTGAAGTCTGGGCTGTTCTAACTGAATACATATGCTGCTTAATCCGAACACATAAATTTTTACTAGACTGACCAACGTAAAACGATGGGCAATCCTTACAAGGAATTTTGTAAATGATGTTGTTATTTGTTACGGGACTATTCTTAATCAACATATCTTTAATGGTATTAAACCAAACAAAAACTTCTTTCAGTTTTCTTCTGAAGATTGAAAAAGAAACCCACAAATTCAATTTGTAACTTGTTTACTTCTAAGTATTTACATTAAGTTTTACTCCACACTCGAGTACTTTCAGGCCCTTCTGTGGCCCATTCTCAAGAGATGTTTGGGATGTTAGCCTGGGTCAAGGCCCAGCAGTCTTCTGGAACTTCTTCTTGTTGTGCTGTCATTTATGCGATGGCTGTTCTGGTTTTCTTGAGAGTTGCCAATCCCATCTTGTCGCTCTGATATCCTGAGCTGATGGTCAATGGAATTCACCCTTGTGGTAAGGGTGTGGTCACCGAAAGTCTGTTGGGCAGGAAACCTAATCTCCAGGTCAGCAGGGTCAATCTTAGCTTTTTTTTAATATCAAAGCTCGGCTTATGGGATCTTCTGAGGTAAAACCTTTGTTTCCTTCAATTACTTTGATCTCTCTGATAAGCGCACCTTCTACTACCCTCCTGTGACTAATTTTGTTGCTTTTGTATATAAGCCTACTGTTTTTGAAATCCATCCTATGGTCATTTTCCCAACAATGTCTAGCTATAGCACTCCCCATGAGCGTTTAAAGCTGTACTGCCCTTCTATGTTCTTGGACTCTAGTCCTTATTCCCCTACCTGATTCCCCCACATATCTGTCTCCACAATTATTGCAATTGATTATATATACCCCCGCTACATCATCTGTATTACTGTCTTCTCCTTCCAATTTATTTTTACATACTTTGTTTTTTAAAGTATTATCAAATGTATATACAAATTTATATTGACTTTCTTTCATTTTTGAAGTGATTTGTTTCATTTTAGGCATAAAAGGGAGGGCAACTATTTTCTTGTTTTCTTTATTCCATGTACTCTCTACATTCGCTCTGTAAAATATTTTTCTAGCTTTGTTGAGTGCCCTTTTTCTGAACCATTCCGGGTATGCTAATGCATCGAAGCTTTTATCGATGTAATTTATTTCTTGCTCTATCTTGCAAGGGTCACACGTTCTCATTGCCCTAAGAAATAAACCTGTTAGAACCCCTATTTTTATATCATGACTATGAAAAGAGAAGAAATGAATATATGAGTTTGTATGTGTGGGCTTTCTATATGTGCTGAATTCATATCCTGTTTCTTTTCTTTCTATGAGTATGTCTAAAAAGGGCAGTTTATCATTGTTACTTTTCTCTAAACTGCCCTTTTTAGACATACTCATAGAAAGAAAAGAAACAGGATATGAATTCAGCACATATAGAAAGCCCACACATACAAACTCATATATTCATTTCTTCTCTTTTCATAGTCATGATATAAAAATAGGGGTTCTAACAGGTTTATTTCTTAGGGCAATGAGAACGTGTGACCCTTGCAAGATAGAGCAAGAAATAAATTACATCGATAAAAGCTTCGATGCATTAGCATACCCGGAATGGTTCAGAAAAAGGGCACTCAACAAAGCTAGAAAAATATTTTACAGAGCGAATGTAGAGAGTACATGGAATAAAGAAAACAAGAAAATAGTTGCCCTCCCTTTTATGCCTAAAATGAAACAAATCACTTCAAAAATGAAAGAAAGTCAATATAAATTTGTATATACATTTGATAATACTTTAAAAAACAAAGTATGTAAAAATAAATTGGAAGGAGAAGACAGTAATACAGATGATGTAGCGGGGGTATATATAATCAATTGCAATAATTGTGGAGACAGATATGTGGGGGAATCAGGTAGGGGAATAAGGACTAGAGTCCAAGAACATAGAAGGGCAGTACAGCTTAACTCTCAGGGGAGTGCTATAGCTAGACATTGTTGGGAAAATGACCATAGGATGGATTTCAAAAACAGTAGGCTTATATACAAAAGCAACAAAATTAGTCACAGGAGGGTAGTAGAAGGTGCGCTTATCAGAGAGATCAAAGTAATTGAAGGAAACAAAGGTTTTACCTCAGAAGATCCCATAAGCCGAGCTTTGATATTAAAAGAAGCTAAGATTGACCCTGCTGACCTGGAGATTAGGTTTCCTGCCCAACAGACTTTCGGTGACCACACCCTTACCACAAGGGTGAATTCCATTGACCATCAGCTCAGGATATCAGAGCGACAAGAGGGGATTGGCAACTCTCAAGAAAACCAGAACAGCCATCGCATAAATGACAGCACAACAAGAAGAAGTTCCAGAAGACTGCTGGGCCTTGACCCAGGCTAACATCCCAAACATCTCTTGAGAATGGGCCACAGAAGGGCCTGAAAGTACTCGAGTGTGGAGTAAAACTTAATGTAAATACTTAGAAGTAAACAAGTTACAAATTGAATTTGTGGGTTTCTTTTTTAATGGTATTGTTATAAGAGGACACTACATTAACATTAAACAATTTAAATATTGATTTTATGGTTTCAAATCCACGAAAATAAGGTAAGCTAAGTACATTTTTAGGGATTTATTTTTCATTAATAGCAACATTATAAAACTTTTTATGAGCTTTTTGATAACATAAATTAATTAAATGAGGTGGGTAGCAGAGATCGTTTCCTATCTTTTTTATGTATTCTATTTCTTGGTCCAGGTATTGTGGACTCGTGATACGCAAAGCGCGTAGGAACATAGAAGAAAAAATTGAAATTTTAATATTAAGATGGTGGCCAGAATAAAAATGTACATATGTTAAATTATTTGTGGGTTTTCTATAAATACTGAATTTGCATTGGAAAGATTCAACAGTGAATTTTATGGATGGCACTAAATTATTCAATTTAGACAGTAAATCATTTACATCGATACCACCAGGTAAGACTACTAAGATATCATTGACATATCGGTACCATTTTAAGGGGATATGTGTGATATTCGGGAGGTGTTGTCTCTCAAAAAATTCTATATATAAGTTTGAAAGGAGAGGTGATAAAGGGTTACACATGGCCATACCAAATATTTGTTGGTAATATTCTCCATTAAAAATAAATCTGCAATCACAAATACATAACTTAATTAAGGAAATTATGTGACTAATGGACATAGGCAATTCATGCAGTACAAGTTCATTACTTAAATATTCTAGCACAGAGTCAATAGGGACTTTTGTAAACAAAGAACATACATCAAAACTGACAAAAATATAGATAGGGTTTAGTACATTGTTATTTAATTTTTCCACAAGATCAAGAGAATTCCGGATGTGTGAATTAGATACAGTTCCTAGTAGCGGGGATAACAGTTTAGTAAGATATTTAGATAGTTTATAAGCAATTGATCCTACAGTACTAATAATTGGGCGCATAGGTTTGTTTTCCTTATGAGTTTTGACTAGGCCATATAAATAAGGTAATGAGGGACACTTTACAGTTAACTGACACAAGAGTTCTTTTTTATCTTTAAGAATTTGTTTGATATTGATATTAAAGTTTTTTATTACTTGGTCAAACGGATTTTTTGCGAGTTTTTTGTAAGTTAATTCATCCTCTAGGACCGAAGAGGACCGAAAGTACTCGGCTAACTCGCTTTTTCATTTTTTTCCTTCGTGGCAAAAAAACCTTTATTTATACATAGCATCACCTTTTATATACTTCGTGATCAAGTTATTCATATATATATATATATATATATATATATATATATATATATATATATATATATATATATATATATATATATGTAATCTACATAATTACTTTCGTCATAAAATACGACCTAAACTACGCAGTCGGGTATTAGTCCAGCCCTTGAGTTATGGTTAGAATATTCTTATGTTTACAAAGATTGCAGAAACAAAGAATCTAAACCAGAGAGAGAGAGAGAGAGAGAGAGAGAGAGAGAGAGAGAGAGAGAGAGAGAGTCGTAAAAACGACAAAACCGATAAATTTTCCTTTAATAACATCAAATATCCTAACATGAGTAAACTTTGGGATCTTAAGTTCGACCCAGATCTTTCGAATCTCTACTCTCTCTCTCATCTCGCTCTCTCTCTCTCTCTCCCCCCCCTCTCCTCTCTCTCTAAGAAAAGAAAAGTTATTTCTTTTCATTTTAAGGTCACCGACATTATGACAAGTTTTACAACCTGGAAGGAGAGAGTAAATCCTTTTCTCTCTGTATTTCCTTGTACCCTATCTTCTGTCTCATCCTCCCTCCCCCACTCCCTTCCTACCCAACCCCTTCTAGTCATTTCGATATATATTCTTCATGTTTCTGAGCCTTTTAACAATTTTCTTTTTAAACTTTCCTCCGATATTTTAAGAAATTCTGATATTCAATACTCTCAGGCTTTCATTGATTTCTTTTTTACATACACGCAGTTCAGACCCTTTCAAATATAATTTGATTTTTCTTATTATTATTTTTATCAGAAAGCATTTTGTTCACTGTTTAGCGGACCCGATTATCCTCCCATGTTTACTTCACCTGAGACCCTGAAATAAACGTTCAGATTGTTTATACCATTCACAGATATCTGAATATAAAAGAAGATGTCTTAAGTAATTAATTGCTTGTTATTGTATATATAACAATTGTAATCGATATAATATATATATATATATATATATATATATAAATATATATATATATATATATATATATATGTGTGTGTATATATATATATGCATATATATAAAACACTCAAAAACGTGTCCTTCCCCCAAAACGTGCCCGAATCACCTTACGCCGAAACGTGTCCAATTCACCTGGCCTATTTTTGCGTCATAATATGCTTAAACTGACTCTTTAACAACCAACGCCCGAACGTGTCCGTCTCACAATCTAGCAAGACAATAATTGAGTTTTAAATTCAGTACTCTGCTCCTAAAAATGCTCACACGTCTAGTAATTCACAAGAAATGCTTTTGTTTTAATACACTGCCCCTAAAAATGTTTTCTGTTTCTTTTGGAATATATGTTTTTAAGTTGTTTTCGTTGTTTTTCATTTTTTTATCATGTTCTTTTGGTTCAATCATTTTCCTCACGATTCTTGAGTACCCCTGACGTTTTCTCTGCCAACATGAAATACTACATGTTCTCGTGAATAGTATCACATTTCCTGTGGTCCGTGGCGTGGTTTGCTTTTATTAACTCGACTAGCTCGTCTTTGTCGATGCACCTGTGGTCAAATTTTCACTTCTGAAAACTTTTGTTAGTTGCTTTGTCGAAGAAATACAGTTGAAGATATTTCTTGACCATTCTCTCAGAGCTTGTCTTCACCTGCTCTGCTAACATCGCGGTCCCCACATTGGATTTTCTTCCTTGAGTTTTGTAGCTACTTTGGTGTCCGGCAACTGTGTCCAAAAACCTTCAGCATTGACATCCTTGAACAGCGGCTTGGATCTTTTTGTTTCTTTACTGAGAATAAAATCCTCCGTCCTCAACCGTTCCGTCCATCGCTGTCGTTTTTCAGAGGACGTTATTGGCGTCATAGAGGCTGGAAGAGACAGTGACATCATAGCTGCGAACAAATTTGGGCGCACCGGGTGGACATGGACACGATTTGGGGCCACCCTGTGGGAATTTCCTACAAATCTGTGGGAGAAATGGCGTTTTGTGAAACCCTTTGTGGGAGGACGTTTTTAGAATAAGTTTTTGGGAATATTGCTTGTTTCTGCGACTTCTTTGTGAGAGAAATCTCAGTATAGTTATATTATAAATATCACACTATAAAACATGTATGGATGGAAACAAAGCTTCATCAAAAACTAATTTATTGTTTGACCAAAATATTGAAAAGTAATTAATGACTGCATTTATCTTGCAGGCAACTTAAACAGGACGTTAAAGGACGAGTCATAACCCATATAACGTAACCGAAATGTCTTTAGACACCTATACTATTGTGGTCTCTCTGTTGTATGGGCTTAATGAGC